>NW_015971547.1:599797-682257 GCF_000182565.1 Spizellomyces punctatus DAOM BR117
TTAGCTCATCGCCTTTCAAAGCTTCCACAAAGTGTGCCAGCTCAGACGCAAGCCGCTCGGTGTCCCTTGCGTATTTCCTCAATAGCAGTTCGCGGGACCTGCGGATGAGATCCGCAGCACGATAGGTGTAGTCCTCATGGACAACAAAATCATAATCTTCCAGGGAATCCCTCAAGAAACCGCGAATATCACGGAGAAGGTTCCGGAGCTCGAAATCAGTCTTCAGGCGGTCGGCAAAGATGGTCAAAGAGGCGACGACACCGTCGAGCGGATAATTATTGGCAAAGCGTTCAATGAGAATCTAAAGAATGAGCAGAAATGTTATTAGCGCTCGTGAATGAATCAAAGACTCTTATTTTCGGTCATACGAACCTTCAATGCACGTTGAGCTGCATACACATTGGCATCCGGAAACTCTTCCGGCTTATCTGCTGCAGCACGTTCAAGTTTACGCACGAGGGAAAGCACATACTCAAATGCATGCCGGTACTCGGGTTTTTCATGGGCTTGCAGTATGAGCCTACGGAGCATGCTTGCCAATTCTTCACGCCTCTCTGGGTGCATTCCGTCCTGGCTGACAGCGATAACGCCTTGGCCTCGCTCGGGAGGAACGTATGCGGATACTTTATAAGGTTCAGCTTGCCGGGCTGCGGCGGCGCTATCGCGGTACGGTTCATTGCCGGATATCTGGCTGGTGCGCGTAGGCTCTTCGGCGCGGGTAGAGACCGTGGCAGTCGTCCGATAACCCGAATCACGTCTTTCCACCTCCGTGTCCTTGGGGGTTTGGGTTTCTTCTGTAGTGGTGGCTAGAGGTGTGGCCAGGGGGCCCTGCTGCTGTTCCACTGCTCCCTGTGGTTCATGATACTCTTCTTGCTCGGCTGCAGATTCCTGCCCTTGATATTCAGCACGACGTTCTTCAGGAACCGTCGGGTATTCTCCTCCTTTTTCGATGGTAGGGTTCGAGGGCCCGGGCATTTCTTGAAAGGCGGGTTCTGCACTGGCTTCCTCTACATAATTGCTGAAAAACACCAAGGATGTTCAATTCTTTGCAGCCAATCAATCGAGGTAAAAGAAAAAAAATGCAGCACATACTTCAAACCGCGGTCGCCTCTGATGCCACCGGTTACTTCCTGAAAAAAGAGGTTAACTTCGAACAAGAGCTTCCGAAACTCGTTGTCCGTGATGATCAGACGTGCAACAGTGAGCATTTCATCGAAGGCTGACAGATCATCAATTTAGTATGGATGCATTTTATCGCAAAAAAACAATAACAAATGACATGCCTCTTTTGCCCTCGTCACCAAGAACTTGAACGAAAAAAATCAGCATGAAGCATTTTTGGATACTGCTTCGTATTACTTACCGCCACCCTGTTGTTCTGCTCTGGTTTTGGCAGCCAAGCGAACATGCCAAACAAATCGTTGAATAACTTCGTCTCGATTTTTAGTGTCAATCACCTCCTTCACATGTTGCAATAGCGACACAAAATCTTCCCAAGCCTTATGG
Organism: Spizellomyces punctatus DAOM BR117; assembly: GCF_000182565.1. Lineage (NCBI taxonomy): Eukaryota > Fungi > Chytridiomycota > Chytridiomycetes > Spizellomycetales > Spizellomycetaceae > Spizellomyces > Spizellomyces punctatus. The sequence continues at coordinate 601,304 of NW_015971547.1, forward strand.
CCTTCTTCGCTCAACAAATGCTTGCGCTTATTAATGCTCTCGGACTCCAGAATCTTGTCAATCAAGGACATCAGCTGTTCATTCGTGGGAAGTTTACCCTCGCGAAGTGCTTCTATCGCCGAAAACAAGCGCAGAGGTTTGGCTGCTTGGCGCCTGCGATCTTCTTCGTCGTCAGCTCTCGGGATCAAGGCCTGGGAAGTGGCAGGCTGAGAAGGAGTCCGAGTCGCATTACTGGCAAGGGGATGGCGGAGGGAAGGCCCGCGCGAGGTGCCGATGGTGGGCGACGGCTTCTTGAATGGGCGCTGTTGTACGCAGGAAATTAGAATATCCAAATCGGCGATGGTGGGATTAAAGAGCCTCAATACAGCAACCTACCGCGGCCCAGTCGTAATCGACTTCAGTAGGCATAGTCACAAAGAACTAGATGGCCGTGAAGAGACGGATGCCAATCAAAAAGAGATGTGGGATGCGAATGGAATGGAAGTAGCTTCAAAGCTTGTTACAATAAAAGCAAGAAAGGACAATAAAGGCTCCAAAAACCTGACGAGAGAAAAGAAAAGTGACCTGACTAAATACTCTCGACAGAACGAGACCCGCATGAGCGTAAGATCACCACATAACGCATGAGTCAACTGAACACATGTGTATTAAAGCAAACGAAGGGGGTTGAAGGTCAAGCACAAGTTCGGGACCGCATGATTGACTGTCAACGAAGGGGTTCAACGAAAGCCTCCCAAGACGAGGCCCCCATAACCCAACCAGGAATCGCAACCCCCATTTATACCAACGTCTATAAGAATACTTACTACCCTAGCCATCGCAATACAGTACTGAATTCGATGGATTAACGGATTCCATGGATCCACGCAAGGATCTTTTGCTTGATATCTCTATTGATGTCCCTCCAACATTGTCGTGACCGTGTGCCTGCAACAACACGGGAGTCGATGGGAGAGAAGGGAACACCAATAGGAAATCAAGTAAATTCAGATTCCGACTGCAGATGGACAAACAAAATTAGAGAAACAGATCTCCGTTCACGCTAAATCCCAGAAACGAGTAGGTATCACTAGGTACTTTGGGGGCCAGGAAATACATATTCTTCTTGTGCGTGTGTCCTGTGAATTTCGAGCTCGGAAAAGCAGGCCGGCAAAAATCGGCAAGCGGGAGGTAGAGCCCCAAACAAAAGGTCCGCACACAATCAGTAGCGATGAGAGAACTCCGTGAGTTAGAACCTCAGACAAACCCGACCAACGAGCGATCTCCTGGCAGGCCGTAAGATCGATTGCCAACATTGACCGTCCAAAGAACCTACAACGAACAAGCGTTCTAGTGGAACTCTTTTGGTTCCCACTTACCTCGAATTGGTATCTCATTCGGCCGAGACATCTCATCCACTGTAGAAATGAGGGCTGCGATCCATTACGCAATGCTTTGCTAATCTTCCACTAGACTTCCGCTGTCGACGATGCTTGCGGTCCCGCGCTTTCAATTCCGAGGTGGATTACCGTCTTACCCAACATTTCCAAAGATTAACATTGGGCATCCATTTGTTGTCTAAAGGGAGGATTTCAATGAAATCCCAGATATCATGTTGAACCTTCCCATAGTTGTCCTGAGCTTTAATACGGCGCTTAGCGGTGATGAATACCAAAACGCCATATGCTAATGCTGAATGCGCTGCATACCAAATGTACGGGCTTTTAACACCTACATCAACACACCTGTGGACGGCAGCAGCATCCTAGTTGTTCGTCTTTTAGTCCTGGGCGTGTAAGTGGGAAATCAGCTAGAAATCTATCCGATGCCAAACATTTCTCCAGCACCACCACTCCAAGCAATTAAAAAATGATCTTTTATGCATATGCATCCAAGGAATCTCTACTGACCAAGTTCACAGGCGTCTTTTGGAAGTTATATTTGGTATTTGGGCGGATGCCCGCTTTCAACGTCAAACTCTTGTGTTTCCCGTCCCAAGTAAACAAGCCCCGCCAACGCCGATCCATGGGTCCCGCGAACATTCCGGGACAGGATCGTAACCCCTTGGGGTCGCTGGTACCTTAGGAGAGAATCCCCGCATTCAGAACGCATCATGTTACAATAAGATTAAGGTTAAAAAATAAAGGACATTAGAGATAGATTCCTACACGAAATTCTATAGTGAAAGATGGGACTCATAAGCTAAATATTACCATTCCTATAGCTCTAGTACCAAACATTCTATTATTATGCCCAGTGTTACCGACTTTTTTTCGACCGCCCGTCGTCCTGAACAGCCTGGGGTTTCCTGCCGTCGTCGACCGTCGTATACAAATCGGCATGCTACCTGCAGTTTAACTCATATCATAGCCGGAGTTTGAATGAGCCTCCATCTCCTATTGCCGGCGATGGTACGTACTGTTGACCAGATCTGGTATCGTATCCCGTGTCGTTATGAGACTCTATTCTGCGTCACCAGTTTCGTTCCCGCTGGCGGACCCATCCTTTCGTGCTGCTTTTTGCCAAGGTGATTCGTTGTTCTGAAACACAGGCTTATAGCTCGCGTGGGTCTTTGAGTCTTTGAGATTCTGGAAGGAGCTTCATGCAAAGTCTCGCTCTGATACTTATAACAACGTGTAGACTCGGGTAGCACGCCAATCTGTATGTGCATGTTTCTGTTGTACTAACTGAATATCAGATCAATCGAATCATTCAAAATAAGGTGATGTTTTCCAACCTCCAAGGAGAGGGCAATGAATTTTGATAACATGAATTGAGTGAGGGAGAGTTATCCTTCCCTGTTGGCTTTAGATGCATTTTGTCCAAGATTTACCTCTCAATCGTTGACATGCTACCTGTAGCGTTATGAAAGAAGACATTCGTTGAGCAATACGGGCTTTGTTCGCCAAAGGGTAGTTAATCCCCAAACGGGGAGACCTTGAGTAAAGTCGGCAACTTTTTTTGATACATATTCTCAAAATTTGCGGGTATTTGCTACACCATATTGTTACGCTGTAATTGCGTCTATTCTACATAATCGATGCAAATACTCTGTTGAATCGAGCAATGCTTGGGCCGTACTCGTCGTACTGCGCCTTGCTATGGCAGTAACTGTAGAATTCCGCCTAATTTCCATAGATATTCATTTGTTAACAATGGTAAAAACTAATCTGCAACCTGAATGGTGCTTACCGTGTCCGCCAACAAACTTCCACCAAACCATACGGCATACCGCTGCCGCTTGTGCGATACAACATTCACATCAATCATCTTGGGTTGAATTTGTTGATCCTTGTTGATATTCGCCTGGGAAAGGACTTCATAGTGTTTCAGGCGGTTGTCGACAATTCTCGTGATATCGCGTTGCAGTCGTCGCCCAAAATCTTTGAACATGGTAGACCCTCCTGACAGCACAATGTTCTACCACAAAGCAATTCAGCAGGATATCAAAAGAAGCCGAGAGTCTGGGCCATCACTTACCTTGTATAAGCCTCTCCGTGTGTCAATGGGGCAACTTTGAATTGTAGTGTCAACAACTTCAGGAAGAGGAGTTAAGAAATCAGGGCTGGCAATTTCTGGGTTGAAAAAGATCTCGGGTCCTAGGAACCGTTCAAATCCTACATCTACATTGTATGGCTGCAAGCAAGGGTTAAAATAACGGAGATGACCCTAATCTCGGCGGCTCTAACGGACCTTCTTGGTAACACTGTGCAGGAACTCGTGCTTCTTGAAGCACTTGTCGGGTTCACTGTCGTACTTCTTGAATTCTTTAACAATGTCGGGACATACATAAGAGTACATCTCCTTGATGCGCTTGGCAACCTCTAGAGAATCTTCAGGTGGGATACTGTTTTCGCGTTCGCGCAGAAGCTGCTGCACGAATTGGGTAATGTCACGTCCAGCAATGGGGATATGTTTGATTGACGAACCAATGACGTAGCCTTCCGCCTGTAGCAAAAACATCTCAATAACAGCATATTGCTAATCCTTGGATGAGAAAATACCCACAACTGGAATAACGTGTGTTACACCGTCTCCACTGTCAATAACTGTTCCCGTCAACGTCTGATCAGCTTTTCCGCTAGTCCAACTAGCAGCCAAGGCCAGAACCGCTTGGACCGCAATATATATTCCCTTGGCACCAAAGGACTCGAAAAAGATTTCAGCAGTGTATTCGCGATTTTCGGGCGGGTTCAACGGCGGCTCAGTCTTACAAGGACGCACTGTTAGATGACCAGCAATTCATTTTTACCTTCCGCTCACGCTTACCAGCAGGAAGTAGTGGTCCTCTGGCTCACATCGCAAATACTGGAAAATTGAGGCTTGATGAAACTTTTCCATCAGATCCCAGTTTTCAACCTGTCCGTGGCGAATAGGGTAGTTAATTCCGTATGTTTTCGAGTTTAAGATGGCTTCGTCTCCAATGTAATAGTCCAAATCCTCGATTCCCCTTTTTGCGGCAAGGTTTCCGGACGGCGTTTCTCGTGTGGCAATGGTGGTAGGAATGATAAACTGCGGATCGTTGTTACCAGCGTACCCCATTTTCGTGTACCTATGTGGCAAAGATTAAGGAGAGCGTGATTAGCCATACCTACTCCAGAATGAACCATGAGTCTCATAGGGCTCTAATGCGTAGTTTCTTGATTGACTCAAAAAAGCATTGTCCAGCCAAAACGTCGAATAAGTTTGGCATTTTGTATCGCCAGCAGTCGCCAGTGGCTACTGCGTACAGCAGCGAAATTACCCTCAACGGTTTCTGTGAATCCCTCCTGAATAGTTGCTTACCCTGTCCCATTGTCAATCACGACTGCCGGCAAGTTTGTCATTCTCGGGATTAGAACGCGTTACGATGAGTTGGAGACTGTAAGGGCACCGCTTGCGAGTGTTTCCAGTGAATATACAGAGTAGGAATAGACAAAAAGGACCGCAGAAATATCGGGTGGTCGCCTGCGCAGTGGGATATCCAGAATTTGGTGTTGATGGAAGCAGGTTTTATGAAAACACGGTGCTCATCAACGTTGTGGGTTCGCCTCCAGAAATGCCTCGCATTGGCGGCAGCTGGGGAGCGGTCATGTGACGGCTGCACGTGAGGATTACGCAAGCATCGACCGCCCTACGTCGGGGGAAAGTGCGCGGTCGTCACTGTGACCCCCCACGGTTGGCAAAAGTTTCTGATTTGTTGGCAGATTAATTGGGCGTGCTGTGTATTCAATTTGGAATCCTTTTTGGCGAGTCCTTTACGGCGATAAAAGATGGTGTTGCTTTCATAGACGATTGTCTTGCCGTTGCTGCCATAGATAGACTCGTTTGATTCAACTCATCCATCCCATCGGATTTTATCAGTCTCTCGCTATCGCATTGCAACTAGCCTACATCTTGTATCCCAAATGAGTAACTCTGCCACCATAGCGAGCCCTTTAGTTGATTCTACTGGCAGCGCTTCACCAATGGCGTTGACGCTTCGCCCCGCCGTACGTACGGATGCTCCCGATATCATTCGAATGCGAGAGGAAGTTGGATGGGATGCTGCCCGTGTTTATGATTGGTTCGACATCTGTTCATATCAATACGGATCACCAGAGTGCCCCACATCTTTTGATTATGTTTCTTATACGGACGAGGCCATCACGATTGACCTGAGTCGTCTACAGCACCCTCCTGATGGAAGAATCTTTCGACTATGGGTAGCAGAGACTGAGAAGGAAGTGGACGGTCATGCTGAGCCGGAACGCACCAAGGTCATCGTTGCGGCTATTGGGTTATCCCACATTGATCTAGATGAAATGGATCCTGATTTGGCATGTTGGGAGCGTCGACGGGGACTAGTGAGATCACTTGCAGTATTCAACGCATTCAAAGGGCAAGGAATCGGCACATGGATGATGAGAAGAATTGAAGGTGTGCGAATCTCAAATCCTGTTTGACAGCTGATCCTTGACTCCAACTCAATCACTCCTTATCATCTTTTTCCCTCAGGTGAGGCACGACATTTAGGTCTCAAGGTCATTACATCCCTCGTGCCAATGGAAGCTACTGCATCCCTGGCTTTGCACAAAAAAATCGGCTATCGTGTATTTAAGCGTGCACCTAGAAATTGGGCTGAGGACGTACTGCATTATGAAAAAGTGCTGGACTGAAAAGTCCAAATCATTCTTGTATTTACTCTTGGCCTGCAGGTCGAACAGAGCGATACTTTACATGTCAAATGCTGCTATGGCAACAAAATCTGTAATTTAACCATTTTCGGCACCGCGATTGGCCGTCGGAGAAAGCAGGTTTTGCGCCATAGCTTTGCTTGCCCCATTTTTCGATAAACGATGGCCTCCCGTAGCAGCACCAACCGTACGGTGAGACGCCAAGCAAGCTTCGCTTCAGATGACTCGGCCGGGGCTGCTGCATCCACAGCTTCCTTTAGACGCCGTCGGGATGAAACCCTTCGAAAAAATGCGGAAAAGGAAGTCACGAAGGCCTCTCGTCCTTCGACTTCAACGTCTAAAAAGCCTCGCCCTCCAACTCGCAATCTTAGTACCACCTCAAAAAGCACCACGAGCACACGTAATCCTCCATCGTCAATCACATCTACCTCTGAGCAGAAGAAGCCGCTGCAACCTTCATCTCCAGTATCCCCACCAGCACCTACACCAGTGCGAGGTACAGTTTCCAGTATGAACCCGGAGCCAGCAGTCGCCCTCCATGCATCTGCAAAAGTCTTTGAAGCTGCCGCGTACATGGCCGCAAAACGGCAGGACGCTGTACTCATTGTGGATGGGGAAGGACACCTCGCCGGTATCTTGACCGACAAGGATCTGGCCTATCGTGTTGTGGCTGACAATTTGGATCCAAAGACAACAACCGTGTCCCAAGCCATGACTGCTAACCCTGTGAGTGTCACAACCACCAGCAATGCCACTGAAGCGCTAAATAAGATGGTCGCGGGCCAATTCCGCCATCTACCTGTGGTGGAAAGTGATGATGAACTGAGTGATGATAGCGGTGGAGACCGCCATATTTCTCCTGCAGAAGCGGTGAAAAGGACATCTACCAGCTCGGTAGAAGCCAGTACACCACGATCCCCGTCTGGTTCTGGCGTGGGTTCCGGTGGGGTAGTTGGAGTGTTGGACATTACCAAATGTCTTTATGAAGCATTGGAGAAGCTAGACCGTGCATATGAATCGTCGCGAAGGCTGAATGAAGCATTAGAGGGAGTAGAGAGGGAGTGGTCTATCCGGAGTGGTTCCATCGGTCGTTATGCTGAAGCTCTTCGTGACCAACTTGCTTGCCCTGATCTGGCAGGGCTGCTTGCCAGTCAAAGTGCGAGCCCCCCGGTCGTCGGTTTGCGTGCTACTGTTCTCGATGCTGCAAGGATGATGCGGGAAAGCCGGGAAACCGCGGTTCTTGTGTTCGATTCAGATCGTCAAGGCCACGCCGGTGATCTGGGCAGCTTGGCGGGAATCTTCACCAGCAAGGATCTCGTCCTCCGTGTTCTGGCTGCTGGATTAGACCCAGCAGCTACAATGGTCGTCCGAGTAATGACACCGCACCCAGATTGCGTAACCCCCGATACCCCTGTTGTGGACGCACTCCGAAAGATGCATGCGGGCCGTTATCTTCACCTGCCGGTTGTCGACAACGTTGGAGTGGTAGAAGGGATGGTGGATGTTCTCAAGCTCACCTACACAACGCTGACGCAAATGACTAACATACAAGGAGAGCCCGGTGAAGGGCCCGTTTGGAACAGATTCTGGGATTCCACGTTAAGTCCACCAGAGATTTATGACATCAATGAAAGCGGGAGTGCCAGTGCTTCTCATAGCGACCATCTATCCAATTTCTCACGGAAGCATGACGAGCCCTTCCCGGACGATAGTACTGTTGCGCCAGACGATTCTGCAAGCATGTTTCCTGCCCGTACCAACGGTCTCCTCTCCCAGAGAGGTATAGAGGGAAATGGATCAAATAATTCTGGGTCTGGGATAGGAACTGGATTCGGGACAGCTCTGAGCGAGGGATTGTACGTCTTCAAGCTCCGGGACTCCCGAACTGGTCATATGCACCGCTTCACATCCCCATTCCACAGCATAGAGGTTCTTCAGGCTTCCGTGGCTGCGAAGCTGTCGCTCCCACCAGCTGCAGCCGAGTCACTGCAGTTGTCTTTCATAGACGATGAGGGGGATTGCGTGCATTTAGGTACCGATAAAGATATCTTGGATGCTGTGCTGATGGCACGAGCGGGCGGTTGGGGACGGTTAGTGCTGTGCATTACCGGAGAACGTCATCGCAGAGAGGTTGAAGCATTAAATAGAGTAGCAAACAAGGTATTTGGACAGGAAGGGAGCGGACGGCAACAACCGCGTGGAGGGGATGTGGGGTACCTGACCCCAATGTTGATGGGAGGCGGCGTAGCATTGGCGTGCGCCTTCTTACTGGGTAAAGCATTTAAATAGCATGATTTTTTGTAGATTGTATGTAGACCTTGATATACAGACAGATATATATATAGAGAGCCGAAGTCAGAGAGAAATATTCACAGCAAAATCCAATATACACATGAGAGACCCGGCTTCTATCTTTGTCGGGCACGTTTTGAAAGAGTAAAGAGACGTGTTCCCGCACTGAACGTAGTTTGCCCACTGCACGGAACCTCTACAGATCTGGTAACAGATGCGGGCACAGGTTCAACCAATTGCTGGACCTGTGTAACCGATTCCAAGTCGTCACTATCTGCAAAATCGTCGTCATCTTCCTCATTTTCGTCCACGAAGGCAGACCAAGCTGATTTGATTGGAGGAGTATAGGGTTTTGATGGTTTAGCGGCAGAGGACTGAGAGAATCGGTTTGGCTGAAGTGGTATGTGTGTGATGGGTTGGCGTAATGTGGAGGTAGAGATTGGGGGCGTATTAGTAGATGGCTGGCTTTCAGGACGGAGGGATCTGTCGGCTTGAAGAACAGGTATTGACGTCCTTGGAGCTGCATTGCATTCTTTCATGCCATCAATAGGATTTCTATGCAACTGCTCTGACGATCTTCCCAGTTTTGAAAATGCTCGACTCTTCCAGGGAGCAATAGAAAAGGTAGATTTTGGCGTGAGATCTTCCGAAGTGGCATCGCTCTTGGCATGGTGCATCCGAGGGACAGATTCCATAGCAAGAGTATCATAAGCATCATTCACAGACTTTCTCTTTCGGCCGTGCGAAGTTTTCTCTTTCACCTTCCTGTCGACAAAATCTTCTGCGTCGTTGGCTACCTCATCTGAATCCAAGTACAGACTCCACTTCTTTTGAGGGCTCTGAGGTTTTTGTTTCAGACAACCTCGGCGCTCGTATGTACCACATCCATATCCCTCCTGCTGATCGGAATGTCGTTCCCATGCACCCTCCACCTCTTGTTGTTGGATCTTCTGTTCGCGCGCTACTCTGCGCATGTTGAGCTCTTGTACCGCTTTGCGACAATCAGAACCTGCCGTTGACTCAAAAAATACATGCTTGAGGCCTTGTTTGGCGCCGCAGACCGCGCAGGTCCATTTTTGGACCTTTTTGGCCTGAGGTTCGCGTTATGAGGACGTGAGGATGACTCGATAGGTAGAGAATGCTCAAGAAGCCATACCTGTTGCACTTGAAACATCTTACATGCGTCTGCATAGCATTGGATGACCTGATAGAGTGGCATTCGGAAATTGATCTCATCGATTATTCCATGTGGGAAGAGATGCTGTGGGTCATTCGTATCTGTGGCTTAGCGGATGAGATAATCCAATTCCCCGCCAGGCCGCAACAGGATCCTATAAAAAGCCCGAAAACGTAGGATTCAAAGCTAAAAATAGCCCGCTTTGAGTTTGGATCTAAATGCACGGGAAGCAGTAAAGCTTTGCCTTGAAGGGAAAAGGCCGCTCTGCGTAGATCAGTATTTGATGACGACAAGCATGACTTGTACCGTCACAATGTTATTTCCCCATCATGGCCGCCATCGGCAGAGAATTAGACAGGCACTGGTTTGACATTATCGGAAGAGCATTAGAACGAAGACCACAGAAACCCGGACTCGATGTGCGGGAATCTCTGTTGCCTGCTGCACCTGAGATCAACGGGGTAGGTTACTCAGGAATACCGTCACATCCAGGAGCGGCGCAGATCGCCTTGTTCATTGTTTTTGCTGTTGTGATCGTCTTGTCGATCAGTCTGATCTGGTTCGTGCGAGTGGTGGACAAGTATGCGATACACCACCCTAATCAACGTCCTGGTCTCGTTTACGAACAAGTGGAAGCCACTGTACCTGCTCAACATACCAGAGTCATGCCCATCCCAGTACCACGCTTAACATCACCCGGTTCTATCGGTCCGTCCGCATCCGATACACGATTAAGTGACTACCTGCCTCCATACACGAAGGGATGGCATAGCGGAGAAGTCACAGTTGGTGATGTAGTTGCAAGTGGGCATTATTGCCAAGGTTCTCTCGCCACTGCTAATACTACGGTTGCTGCTATGGACGCCGATGAAGTCAATATTCTACCGCAGGGGCTTCCTAGCTACCAAGATTCTGTACTGGCGAGTATGGAGGAAGAGAGGGTCAGAGAACCGTGCAACTGTAGATAACCAGTAGTAGTATCCATCCTAGCCCAGATATTCCTTCATCAAATATAAATTTATTTCAATAGAGATAGTATGACTCGCACGCCAGATCTATGAGTCCATGGGGAAAGTTTCAACAGGCACACTCTAAAGCACCCCGGATGCGAAGGGGACTACCGAAACCGCGTAAGGATTGAGGAGCAGAAAAGAACGCTGGGGAATGAAGAAGCCGAGAGTGAACTCGGATCCATATTCCGAACCTGAACTTACCCATAACTGACCGCCATCGGAACGTACAGAGAGCTTCTCAAGCTCTCCCTTGCTCGGCAAACTATTAGTGCGTGCTCATCACAACCGGATTAAAGTGGGCGTCATCTAGGGTTGGCATGCCGTGTAATCGTGACTTGTATTAACGATTCCATTAAACGATAAACAATACACTCTCTATGGTGATGGTTCACGACAGCTTAAAGATTGCTAGGAACGCAGAGGAAAGTTTCGCTTTTATTGCACAGCCAGAGGTGAAGTTGGAGTCGGTCAGGAGGGAAAGCCGCCAGGAATATCCTAATGGGAAAGGCATGAGATGCAAGGACAGTATGATAAGTTTACGCACGCAGCGGAATTCACTGCAGCAAGGTGCTGCTCATCAGCAACAAAAGACGGGAACTCGTGTCGATGTCAGCCAGCTGCTAACGTCACGTGATCTTTAATCGACAGCTGCAAACAGAAACTGCAAACTGTAACGCTCACGTACCAGAGGCATTTTGCACCTCCATCCATCCATCATGGATATCATAAAGCACCCAAAGCCCCTCAAAACATACCCACAGTACGCTCATGGAAAATATAATGTAGCATGCTATGTCGTTTAAAATGCTGATGGTATGCCCTACTGCTTAGATCCCTTGTAGCATCCAAAACGGTTGCGGAGGCCTCCCTCCACGTCCGCACTCCCGCAGAATGGCATCTTTACGGATATCCCTTTGCGGTAATCTACGGGATATGGGTCTACCTTAACTTTTTCCAACAAGAGGCTATATTTGGTGGACCTGAGGTTGGAAGGTTGGCCTTCATTCTGGTGGCCGCAGTACATGCATTGGCGTTTCTCGTTTGTCAATGGAGCGTGAAAGCGAATGCAAAGCTGACGTGTCGACAGGTGTGTAATTGCGGAGACATAATAACCATGGTGGTCGTTTTTTCTACGGTTTTCTTACAAACGCACACAAATGTTGTAGGAGACCGATGCTTACAAGGCGGGCGTTATCATGGTGATTCCCACCACGCATAATGGATCCGGCGCCATGTGCAACATCCAAAGAACTGTTGATCCAAAGACCAAGAAGCAGCACTTGTACTTTTTCTTCCAGCAGAAGAAATACGTCTACAATGACGAGACTAAGATGTTCGAAAAGCTGGATTATCCCACTCGTCATGGCTATAGCATTGAGGAGTATAGCCGATGGCCGGGTCTGTCCACCGAGGAGGATGTAAAGGCAGCCAAAGATAAATATGGGCCTAACAAGTAGGTTTGCGATGGTGTGGTCATCACGGTTCTGCTGATTGACACAGTCGTTCCCACTTAGATTTGATATACCGATTCCCAAGTTTGGCGAGCTCTTTAAGGAGCACATGATGGCACCCTTTTTTGTCTTCCAACTGTTTTGCGTGGCTTTGTGGTTTTTGGATGACATGTGGTATTATTCTCTATTCACCTTGGTCATGCTGTTCGTGTTCGAGTCAACTGTGGTATTCCAGGTGAGTCGGTTTATGAAAGAAGGCGACATCAAAGCATTCATTAACGCGCATGATACGTAGCGCCTGCGGAACTTGCAAGAGTTCCGTTCCATGTCCATCAAACCGTACGCGATCAATGTATATCGGAGCAAGCGATGGTCCACAGTTCAAACTGATGAACTCCTCCCTGGAGACATTGTATCCATTGTACGACAAAAGGACGATTCACCAGTGCCTGGCGATATGGTTATAATAGATGGTTCTTGCATTGCCAATGAAGCCATGCTATCAGGGGAGTCGACACCACAGCTGAAGGAGCCGATCAGCGGGCGGGAGCCTGAAGATGTATTCGATTATAAAGCGGATAAGAACAACATACTGTATGGTGGAACAAAAGTCCTTCAGGTGTCGCCTCCTAAGGATGATCAGCCTCTCCTCCCGCCGGACAATGGTGCCGTCGCCTACGTTGTCCGCACGGGCTTTGCTACCCAGCAAGGAAAGCTCGTAAGAACTATCGTTTACAGTACGGAACGCATCACGGCGAACAATTTGGAATCATTGCTCTTTATTCTCTTCCTGCTGATTTTTGCCCTGATTGCCGCCTGGTACGTTTGGACGGAAGGCACGAAGAACGAAGAGCGAAATCGGTCAAAGGTGTTGTTAGACTGTATCTTGATTATCACGGCAGTAGTACCTCCAGAACTTCCCATGGAGCTCTCTTTGGCAGTCAATAACTCATTGATTGGCCTTGCACGTGCCTACATTTACTGCACCGAGCCCTTCCGGATTCCATTCGCGGGTCGCGTTGATGTGGCCTGCTTCGATAAGACAGGTACCCTGACTGCCGAGAACTTGATCGTGGAGGGAATAACGGGCCTCAATAGCGACGTAGATCACTTAGCGAAACCCACAAACGTGCCACTTGAAACAACGCGTGTTCTGGCTGGGGCACATGCGTTGGTGATGTTGGAGGATGGCATCATTGGTGATCCCATGGAAAAGAATACTCTCGAGTCAATTGAGTGGACTTTAACAAAGGGCGAGGTAGTACATCCGAAAAAGGATGTGAAACCGACTGGCAAGAGCTCCATGCGAATTCTCAGAAGATATCAGTTTTCCTCGGCTCTTAAACGCATGTCTACGGTGTCAGTGCAGCAGGATGGCGGAAAGGAGAAATTGTTCGTCGCGGTGAAGGGCGCTCCAGAAACGATTAAGACGATGCTAACAACGGTGCCAAACGGTTATGATGAACATTACAAAATTTGGGCTAGGAGGGGCAAGCGCGTCTTGGCATTGGGGTACAAATATTTGGACGAGCATATCAAGACTTCGGAAGTTCGCGATCTGCATCGCGATGAGGTGGAAAGCAAGCTCATTTTTGCTGGCTTCCTAGTATTTGGCTGTCCATTGAAGAATGATGCCGTGAAGGCCGTGGGAATGCTGAACAGATCATCTCACCGGGTGGTGATGATTACAGGAGACAATGCCTTGACTGCTTGTCACGTTGCCAAGGAAGTGGAAATTGTGACGCGACCGGTCCTAATTGCAGACACTTGGGACGATGGAAAGCTTGCATGGCGTTCCATTGACGAGACGGTGTCCATTGAGCCCCGGTTGGACAAAGCCGAATTTGACAACCGTCTGGAAGAATACGACCTCTGCTGCACGGGGCAAGGTTTGGTGCAGATAGCGGGAACGCCGGCGTTTGCGGCACTTTTACCAAGAATTTGGGTTTACGCTCGAGTATCACCAGGACAGAAGGAACTTATACTGACGGAATTGAAGCTTGCCGGTTACACAACGCTCATGTGCGGCGACGGCACAAATGACGTAGGGGCGCTGAAGCAGGCACACGTTGGTATCGCGTTATTGGATGGAAACGTGGAGGACATTGAAAAACTAAATGCTCGCTTGCGAGCTCGGAGACAGAAGCAAATGCTGGAGCAACAGGCAAAGTTGAGGGAAAAATGGGGTCTGCCGCCGTTGCCAGAAGAGCAGCAAAAATTGTTGCAGGGACAGAATGGACAGAAAAATGAGGCAGCTGTGGCCACAAAAAAAGAGGAAAAGCCGCAGCCTAAAGATGGCAAGAAGCCGAACGTCACAGAGCAATTGGCGGTATGTAATATTTGATATGGCTCTTCCCAATGGATGCTAACAACAACCTTTTGCAGGCTGCTATGGAGATGATGGACGACATGGAGGGCGATGTTCCCAAGATTAAGTTTGGTGACGCCTCTGTCGCCGCTCCATTCACTTCAAAAATCTCCAGCGTCATGAGTGTTTGCAACATTGTACGACAAGGCCGAGCCACACTTGTCGCCATGGTCCAGATGTACAAAATCCTTGCTCTCAACTGTCTCATTTCAGCGTTTTCCATGAGTGTCTTATATCTTGCTGGAATCAAACAAGGGGACTGGCAAGCTACCATCGCTGGTATGATGATCACGGTGTGCTTTTTTGGAATTGCCAAATCGACAGCCTTGGAAGAGCTTTCGAAGAAGCGACCACAATCGAATGTGTTCAATCACTATGTAATCATCTCCGTCCTGGGGCAAGCCGCTGTCCACGTTGGGTCGCTCCTGTACATTCAACGGGAAGCCAACTTTTACGCTGAAGATTTAGACGAAGAGATCAAGCTCGATGCCGAGTTTTCACCCAATCTCCTCAACAGCGGTGTATACCTCGTTTCATTGATCATGCAAATTTCAACTTTCGCAATCAACTACCAAGGATTGCCCTTCCGGGAAAGCATTATCCAGAACAAGGCGTTGTACAATAGTTTGATGGCTGTGGGTGCGATTGCCGTAGCGGCCGCAAGCGAGTTATCAGAGGGATTGAACGAGTGGATGCAGTTGGTGCCGTTTCCAGATGAGGTTCGAGTTTTCTTAACATTTGGTCGTGCTCTTTGCTGTACCAAGGTTCTGACTATGCAATTTTTTTCTAGTTCCGCTACAAGCTACTGATAACTATGGCGTTGGACTTTGGTGGAGCGTGGGTAATTGAACAGATTTGCACAAAGTTGTTCTCTGATAACCGGCCCAAAGCGAGCCTCTTCCCTCGAGGACACTGAACTTTAGACCTGCGGATGGTGATGGATGTGGCATGAGGCTGGGATTAGATTCAACAAGTGTACACATTGTCGGATAATAGAGGAGGCATTGCACGTAATTTTTGGACCCTTCACCGGACAAATTCAGAATTCAACGCCCTAGAATGTAGGGTTTCCCTTAACAATAAATGAGCTTTGATGATTGAATAATCTATAGAACAGAATGAAGACTACTATTTACAGATGCCCACAGACTCTGATGAGAGATTCCAAAGAATCTTGGAAACAACAAAAATTCCAAGGTTGGGAATTACATTGTTGGGGTATTGGTTGAGTGTGGGCGATGCTCGCGCGGTGGTGAGTGTGCAGTTGATGAAGATACAGGTTGCAAGGGTTGGGGGAAAGGATGTTGAGGGGAGCAAAGTAGAGTGTCAACAGCTGTTCCGCTTCCCCGTCAGTCACATAGTCCAAAGGTATTGGGTCATATCACTGATCAACCGATGCAGAAGGTCCTGCTTGCTGATACGCTCTGATGATGTCAAGATCCATGTCTATTTCCGACTTTTGCAAGCCCTCGCAGAGTCGTGGAGGAACGATCTGTGGAAAGTATGCAAAAGGCCCATTGTAAGGAACCGCAATCGCTGCGTTGGACGAAAATGCAAGCTCACCACTCGTCCGCCTCGTCGTTTGTTCTCTTGCAGCTTGCGTTTGATGGGGGAAGGATATTTGGCGGCGTAGGGTGGAATGCCTGTGGTTGAGCGCTTGAGTTGATCTATTTCTATTTGCCGTTTGCGCACGAATGTTTCTGCGGGTGTTGGTTCTACAAGAGGATATCTATCAATCGACGATCCACGACCTGGTTATACTGTCAGGTGAGAAAACATACCAAAAGCCCAGAGCTCTTGCTCGTCATTTCTAAGCTTCTCTGCGACCATTTTCCATTTTTTTGCATTTATTGAGTCGATCATCTTTCGTCGCGTATCACCACGTCGATCCTATCAGCTCCAAGGTAAGAAAAGGCTTTGAAAGTACTAGATGTAAAATAGATGTACGCACGATAAATGTATCATTCGCTTGCTTGACGGCCGCCTCGTATTGTACATGGGCGTATTCCCTCTGCATGCGTTGCCGGTTCATGTTGACTTTCTCTATGCCTTTATATTTGGCGTCCAACTCCGCATAGCATAGATGTGTACCTAAGGAAAAGGAACGTTAGCTCACATAAAGGCATCTGATTGGTGTAAATGTGCCATAATAGCGTTAACCATACCTTTTCTAATTTGCTCTTGTTCGAGTTCAATGGCGTCAAGCTCAAGCTGTATGCGACTACGCGTCCGGTTAAATGAGATCGGGTGCAATGAAACCATGTAAGCAGCAGTCTTTTCCTACCGATCTCTGAGCTTGGCATAGTCCTGACCAATTCTAACCATTTCTTCCTTTGCGGCTTTTACGAGCAGCTTCTTTTTAACGGTGTCCTCGTCATCGTCTGCCCTGATTTCATCATCAAACAGCATCACTATGAACGCTGTATATAAGCATCAGGAACACTAGAGGAGCAACTTTCGCATTCCCAGACGCTACCATCGTTTATAGCGTCATCTTCTGCGCCGGCAGCACGTGGCTGCGGACCGTTAGTCAATGGGGCTTTCGTCTTCAGATTTATCACCGATCCACCATTGGCAAATGGCAATTGCCGGGAAACCGGTGCGGCTATGCGCTCGGATGACGTGGGAGCTGTTGTGACCTTTGCTCTTCTTCGCGTATTATGCTCGTGAGAAGGTGGTATCTGTGTCTTTCGGGCGGTACGACCTTCGCAAGGAGCAAGCAAGCAAATTGGAAAGAGTCCGACAGTGAATGTCAACCCAGTGGTTTACATACCGGCGGTCGCTCTGGTAGAAGCTCTATACGGTGTTGGAAGGGTGGGGGAGCTTGGTAGGAAAGAGTCATCATTAGAAGGCTCCATATCGCTGGTCTGGGCTGCACTTCGTCCGTGATCTACCCAGTGAAGCAGCAAATGGTTAGTGGTTTCACTCCTTATGCAGCGTCTGTATCCTAAGAGACCTTTCGAACGTTCCACGTCTGGTGGACTCGGATGGCTATTGTTGATTTGAGGGATGGTGGTAGTGAGAATCGGCTCGGGCGATGTAGGAACAGAAAATTTCCCGTTAATTGGTTCAATATCTGCCGGTTCGTGCTCTGCGGGCAGACCAGATTTAGGAGATATGTGAGACTTTGGAGTTTGGGGAGTTGGACTCTCAGACAGGTTGTCTACAGGCTCAGAGACACGTTGGCGTTTGGTTTTTCGCCTAGTTGTTTTTGATGTGACTCCAATGTTCAGGTTGTCAGACGGAATGGTGCCATTTTGACCATTGGGTAGACCCGCTTCCATTAGCTCTGTTGTGGGTGGTTGTACATAGTGCAGCTGTGCAGCGTTTGCAACTCGGTGAGCCAAAGCGGTGTCACTAGTATCCTCCACAGGGGCTTTCCGTTTTGTGCCAGCGGTCGAGTCAGATTGCCCCATACTACGACGGGTTGCTCGAGGAGCGGGATGGAGAGATAAGGTGGCATCTGACGACATTGCGCTTCAAAAAGTGTCCTAAAGTGTTTGCAACAAGTATGCACTAGCAAAGTTGAGCCTTGGAGAGAGGGAAGGAAACCATGACAAGGCCTACACTCGGCGTAACCACACGTCTTTTACCTACAGCGTATACTAAAGTCCTCAGTTACTTTTCTATCGTTCGCGATGGCCTTGTTGGTTATGGAGAATAAGTCTTGTTACTAGTCATGAACAGCAGATGGACGACAAGCAGAATTCGTTGAGCTGCTATTGTTCAGGTCGTGTGGCTTGGACAGTCGCGATCCTAAGGACCCCCCCAAATGTCGAAAAAAGTAACAATTCCAAAGTAAAAACTCACAAGGCAAAAGCACGGATTTCTTTTTTTTTTTCTTGGGTTGCATCTCCAAAAAATAAACAGCAAAGATATACGTAACTGATGTTTTCCTTGTAGGATTGGCGTCATGAACGAGAAAACCATGTCATTACAGGTATTTAACTGTCTTGCACTGTAAGACGCGCTTTAGCAAACTCAATGGCCTGGATGGACATTGTATAGCCATGCCATAGATTAGAAGAGTTTTCCTTCTCGACGTCTGCTTCTTGCTATAGTTGGAAAGCTCTTGCTCCAACGGTTGCCAGAGTGTGTTTATTGAATATCATCTATAGATTTGACACTTTTATTAAAGCAAGACTTGCTGTAACAGAAAGCAAGCACCCAGTTGGCCAGGGTTACGGTGATCTAGCAGACTGCTTCTTGGATCTCAACGTTGTTCCTAACCCCAGAGTCAGAAAAGGTTCAGTCAGAGCGTCACACGCCCGCAAAGGAGACAAACAGCGATGCTTACCTTTTTCTGTCGTGCCAGACTTTATAAAAGATCCCTCTATATTTCACTAGTCATTAGAGTCTTTTGGTAAAAGCTGAACAGAAAGCTCAACAAACCTGAGTTCTTGATAATTCTTTCAGCTGTAACTTGTTTCACTAATTGGTACTCTGATTCTTGACGGAATTTGATGGTGGTCGAAAACGAGTTTGATACCAGCGATATGACTGACCACTGGTCCTCTACTGCATAGTGGTCTACATACTGGAGCTTGATCGCAATGTTTGGAATGGACTGCCCAAAGATTCCCTAATTGCAGCGGCTAATGTTACAATCGGCTGGCAATCATTCCATGAGCATCCAGCCAAATACCTTTGCTCGTTTTGACACCTTGATGAAAAAGGTGGTGCCTGAAGAATTCACGGAAAATCTAGCGGGTACCCACGTATCGCTGAAGAGCCCTCGGGTGAGGACATGACATAGATAACCAGCATCAGCCTTCTTTTCCTTCTTATTATCATCAACTTCAGGAACTTTCTCCTTCAGTACTTTGCTCTTCCAGCTCTTTGACCGCTCGTCTGATCCATTGCTCCACGCCGAAGAGCCCGGCGGCTTGGATTCTGCGACAGCCGTCGATAATCTCGTGTGGAACAAGAAGAACGTACTTATCCAACCTGACAAGTATATTCCCGCGGACTTGAGATAGAAAGCCAAAACCTCCCCGGTATTTGTCAGAAGAACAACCGGCAGTACAACGGCGGCGCACACCACTAGGGCATAGCACGCGATAGTAATCGCTTTGCTCTCTGAGTATAGGTTGGCATTTCGCGTCTTGTAAGCAAGTCCGCACGCAAAAATAAGCAAGCACAGCTTGTATGTTGTTGCTATGATGGTCATCGGGACATTCGCCGCAGATGTAGAGTCGCAGGTCCATTCTCGCACAGTACCATGATCGGCAAGACTAGGCTGGAGCGGTGCGACCGCCGTCCAGATAGCATCAATTATCTGGAGATTGGTAAACTGCTTAATCCAGAGGCCAAGTAAGCTGAGCGTATGTAACTGACCAGTTCCATGAAGAGGATAGCAAAAGAGATCCTTAGAATCTTATGATCAGGCAATGCCGCTCCTCTTGTGTTGCCATGGTTTGAAGAATTAAATATCTATCTCAGTCAAGGTTAAGTAAGTCAAGACCAGCTAGAAGAGAAATGGGAAGGTGCGAGAAACTCACCCGGAATATACGGTAGTTTTTACTGATCAAATTGCTAAAATCATCGCAGGAGATGTAAGCGCGTGAATGCGTGGACTGCATATACTTCACGACGATCCTTACCCAATTGCTATAGAAAAAGATAATCCACCAATCCATATCTGAGCCACGCAAGAACTATGGCTGGGACGCCCGACATAGAGGAAGGGAAGAAGATACCCGAGGAGACAGCCACACAGGATCAATATGCCAAACGATGGTGCGGAAGCTTTAACGACCTGTTGGGTTTTGTAGACGAGTAACGCAGCTATCGTGACAATGGTCATGAGGATGGAGATCGCCGCTAACACCAATATCAAAATCACCGGCCCTTCACGAATATCGATATAAACCTTCGCAGAATCCGTCCTATCGATTGCAGATATTGGCAGGGCCAGATTCGAAAGTGTTAGAGTATATGGCTCCAATGCCACTCCCTCAACAAACGTCCCGGATTTATCGATCACGGAGAATTGGAAGGTCACGATATCGCCGTGGTTTACCATCGACCTGAAGTAGATTTGTTTATTCGGGAGGAGAAGGGCATCCGCAACTTTTTGGAGGATCATATCTCGTGTTGTTCCATCAATTATCGACGCTGAGACGTCCCTACGGAAAAGAGAATTCGTTCCCAGCTCAGCAGCTCTCAGATCGACGGAAATTGAGTCCCGCATGCCCGTAAAGCTGCTACAATCCACTCCGTCTCTGCCAGGATGGCAATGGCAATAGTCCTGCTGGCAGAATCCGTTCGCTTTTGGACAGCCCAAGGTACACGTAATAGGGACACATGATGGAAACTTAATCCCGGTCCCTATCATCTTATTCTCCATTCCAGCGTCGGTGCAATTTTCAACAAGTACTGGGATACTTGACCGGAAAACATTTGGATCATAATATGCGGTCATCGAGCGCACAGTAATGTTGTACTTTGCGGGCTGTGCATATAACTTGATGGACCCAAGCTTGGCTCTGCCTCCAAGAGAAGGTTTGGAGAGTGTGCCTACGATTTGCCCCATAGAAGGATCGGATAGCTGAAGTCCAATATAAAGCGGCTCATTCGGGCGGGCGATGAACAACTGACCAAATGCTAAAAAATGCGAATGGAACCCAGAAGTTAAGGTCCAAAGTCCATTTGTGACAAACTTGTACATGATAGTGCGTACCATCGCGGCTTGTAATGTCTATATCGGGGAGCATGGCACCCGAAAGCTGGGAAATATTCATTATTCCGCTGATATCAATCCTTGCAAGTCCAGTGGCAATGTCGTCCCCTGCTAGACATGTTGGTCAAATACAATCTCCCCTTATCAATTCGAAAATGCTGTTTACCCTGCCAAATTGCCGAGTTATTGAGGAACGCCGCAGCAGTCAACATGCTTTTGTCAAGCCCAACTAGACCATTCATTTGATATATAGCACCTCCCCGATACGCGCGGTTGCTTCTAAAGGTCAGATCCTCCATCGAGAACTGGGAGGTTGATGGCAGGTTAACTGCAATTGCCCCGCCATCTAGCCCCGCCTCATTCAATTCAAAAGTCGATTTGCGAATGGATAGCATCGTGATAGAGTCCTTCGGGGAAAATCTGATTGCACCACCGCTGTCGGATTGGTAGTTGTTCTGGAACGTGCAATTGTTCACATCAACGTTCCCGTTGGCGTTGATGGCACCGACTGGCCTATTATCTCCGAAGACAGTGGATTCCACTATGAGGGAAGCGCCTGCCTCCGCGTACAGGGAGCCCTTATTCCTATAAAAAGTGGAACCATCTTGGACATGAAGTGTTTGATCCAATGCTATATATACCATCTGACCCGAGCCCGCCGTCACGTCTAAAAGCATAGAGGGACATGAGCTACTTAAATTTACTAGAGTCATTGGAGGAAAGTGAACTGACCAGAGATATGCACATCGGACAACGTTGATATCTTTGGCGTACCGAAAGGGTCTTCAAAACGAAAGAGTGACCCCGACATGATTGTGGTAGTGTGAATCTGACAATGGCTCATGGATAGCTCCCCATAAATAGAGAACATTCCGACATATGCCCAGGAATCTGCAGCAGCACACGGCGGTCAACCAATGGCACATCCACGAAATAAAAAAAAACTCTACCTTGGAATATGCAATTGTCCATGGTCACGCTCGCTTCAAAGTCGACAGTAAGGAAATTGTCTCTATGTTCTGTGTGATCTATAACAAGCGTGCAAGTCAATGCCTCTTCCGCAATAACAGATAGCAAAGCAGAAAAATGAACTAACTTTTCACGGTAAAGGTATTGAATGACGCAGTCGTTTCTCCGTAAATCGACCAGAACGGATATCCGAGGACGTTTATATTCCCTTAAGACAATGTGCACAATGGTCATCTTAGCCTCCGTAGTTATGGCAAATACCCTGAGATCTGAAATGGTACCTTCAAACATTCCCTCTTCAACATTTATATGGGCGCCGTTTTCCACCCAATTCCCGCAATGGTTTTCAGCTGGCGAGGGAAACAAGCCATGAGACTGAGCCGAATAATGCAAAAGTGCCTAGGACACCTACATAGTGTGAACTGCTTCATATCAACAGTGAGCGCAACACCTTGAGCTCTAAAACACGAGAATGCCGTATTATCTGTGAAGATAAGCTACCATTGAGCTTTTCCGAGGGAAGGTGCGAATTACAGGACGCGGAGCTTCACCTTCAAAGACGACATTGCTCAACGTATGGACGCTAGGCAGCTGAGTTTCTTCCCGGAACCAAATGACATAGTCCAAAAGACCGGTTTGAGCACCATTTCCTGTCAAAGCCCGCATCGTCGGTGACTACAGAATAGTCTTCCGTTGAAGTATGAAATAGAGGGAATACCTTTCAGATACAAATTATTCCACGAGCTATTTGTCGGCCCTCCGGCTTCCTTCATAAATTCTGTTAATCCGCGCCTACACTTCAACGATTTGAGAGCCAACTTACCATGTACAGTCGAATCACAGCAACGTCCCCTGGGTTTTCGACTTGGTTTCCTACGTACGCCAAATGGGCACTGTTACATCAGAACGCTGCAGGCAAAGGGACCTGTCTGTCTTGTGCAAGCGCACCTATCACATCAATTTCCGTCCCTGTCACTGTACCCCCCCTTACGATGATCAGCGCGCATGGATAAGTTGAATCTATTCCAGGTTAACGATTCAGCGAGGGACGTCATATTTACTCTGTTCCGAATGCAAGCCTGCGTACCAGCGACGGTCAGATTGGTCAACGAAGCCTCCCCAAAATCCAAGGCGTATAAAAAGGTGCCGTGATTGTTGGTGTACGAAATGTTGTTCATCACCAACGTCGAGGTCCTTAAAGCAAAGAAGATTGGTGCAAAACATTCCTCATTATACGGGAGATCAGGTATATATGTGCAATTGGACAGCGAAATGCTGCTGAAGCTCAGCGAGCTCAAGCTGGTTCCTCCGATTGCGAGATACAGATCTTATCCACAGATTAATAGATATAGTGATCATAGTTGATGACCTGCCTGTGCCAATAGCCTACCAGTAAATGTAGAATCGGATATTACAATCGTCGAGTTATCGCCCGTAACTGTAACTTGACTATTGGAAGTTCCTTCATACGACCCGAGTCAGCTATCTTTACAGGGGCATCACATTACATGAGTGCCTACCAGAAACGGACGAACCGGTGAAAGTGATGGAACCACCAGCGGATGCAGAGACCGAAAATGCAGCATCCGATTGCACGTCCATGCTAATGCCGTTGAATTCCCACCATGCCGAATTGACCGTAATCTCTGCTCCCCCGACCACTATGGTGACGGTTTCGGAGAGGTTGGCAGCATTGATGATGCTCCCGGTTGTCAGATGAAAGACACTTGCGGGCGGCAGCTCGTAGATGCCGGTTGCGATATCGATATGAAATTGATCAGTACTATTGAGAGCAGTCAAAGTACTCCAAGCAATAGCAAGGTCGGAAAACGTCGTAACATCGTCGCCCACTAGGCGTTGATCGACACTTATGACTGTATAAGCATTTGAAACTGCGGAGGGGCCAAGCATTGGTTAGTGTTGACAGACTGTGGTCATGCCTCGCCGCACGACATACCTATTGCAAGATACAGAAGCGCCCAAACGCATTTCCATACCGCGGTCATCGTTTGCACAAGGAGCGATCCTGCAATAGAAGGGATCCAACTGCCATTCCTTTTATGTAAGGTTTTGATTAAGGATATATTCCACCGATACCTTGGAAAATCCCAGAATTGGATAATCACATCCTGATTATGAATAGGAAAACCGATGTCAATTACTAAAAAAAGGTGCAGGGATACACAATTTTCCCGGATATAAAGCTCATCTACGTCTAGTTTGGACCCGTTAGACTGCTGAACACTATCTTTAATATCTTTTACGATATAGGCTTTTGTGATCTTCAAAAGCGTCGGGCCTAAAATTCTGGCCCTATCGCAATCCGGGCATATCCTGTATGCAAAAGGGATCAGTTTGTGCTCATCCACCTTGGGATCGCTTGTAAACAAACGCTACCGATAGCAATGTCCGGATATACCCTGCTCCTGGTTCTCATCCATATGCTGACAGCAGTCGCATCAGCATCTTCCTTCACACTTCACGTCAATAATTCCGCCGAGCTGGTATCTGGGGATGGATCAGATTCCTCTCCTTTTCAAAATCTGGACGATGCGTTTGCCTTTGTTACTGGCCACCTTTCCAATTACACCAAATTTGAAATTATTTTAGAACAACCCGGCGATTATCCTCTCAATGGTGATCCTTTCGCGGACGACGGAGGTTACACGTTTGCCTCTATATCGGTTGATCAACCACTGTGGTTGGAAATTGTCGGGGTGTCCTCTGCGGTTATTACAGCGACGCCAACGCTGGCGAGCAGTGACGCCGCGGGCCCTATGTTCAGCATTAGCAACGGTGCAACCTTGGCCTTCAAGAATATGATGCTTGGAGTTCCCGGGGATGCTCCTTATCTGGACATTACTTGGAATTTTAATGCCGTCGACAATTCATCGATCATTTTTGATCGGGTCACATTTGGTAGGTGATCTCGCACGCTATGTAGAATGTCCTAGTAATCTAAGTACTGAAATGTTGCTATCGGATCGCAGGCACTTCAGTTACAACCTTGACAGGAGCGTCTACATTCATGGTGAACAACAATGACCAATCCTCCACTAGCATGATGGATTGTTCAATGTCCTCGGGTAAGAATATATCTAGGCGAAACGTATTCGTCATTCCATTTACCATAAGCCCGATACAGCTGTGTACCTATACCCCATTGTGACTGGCACCTCCACTTTGGATATTTCATCCATGCGAGCGACCGATGCACAGAAATCTGCCTTGACAATTTATGCAACAGATTTTGCTATCGTTCGGGTTAGTGATAGCATCTTCGTCAATCAGGTCTGCTGGCAAGAGCTACAGGGATTAGTCTATGTAAGTTCTTTTCTTTTATATAGAGTCTTCGATCTTTTCACTGAACCGATGATGTATCATCAGACAGATGGACACGCTGAAGTGCATTGGAGTAACTCGATCGTACGCAAGCGCGATATGAATGGGATGGACACTAGCTTCGACGTTTTTCAGGTGCGCATACAGCTCCAACACACTGAACTGAGAATACTGTCCACCTTCGGCTGGCATACCTTGACGCTCTTTTATCCTTAGCCGATGGGAGATTCTGTCATGTACATTTCAAACTCTAGTTTTGAAGGTAAAAAGTCCTCTCCCTGTTTGATGTTGAGAGGCAGGAATAATGTTTTGCTATAGATTTTGGACGGATAGTTTGGGCTTGGACACAATCAAGCACAACAATTTGGAATTCTACATTCCTCAACAACTCTGCGGCGTCCGATAGCAGGATTGCGCTGGTGGGCCCGGTATCCCATCTCACGATTGACAACTGTACCTTCATTGGTGAGGCATTTTGAACATTTACGTTTCATCTTTGCAGAAGCTCATAGCGCTCTAGCTAATGGAGGGGGCTTCCAGTCGTATCAGTATGCTCCGATTACGATTCGTAATTCAATTTTCATAGGTAATTCAGTTTTCTGAACCTCTAAGCTCACCGAAATTAACTACGAGTGGCCTTGCCTACAGATCATGAGGTGATAAAATGAAATACCCAATATACATGGATCTGAAACTAATGGGCATTTCAAAGATTGGAGACTTTGTTGGAACCATGTTCGACCTTGCGAGAGGGGCATGGGTGCAGCTTCAAAACGTGAGCATGACCAGCAGCAGCGAGTTTCCCGTCAATGTCCCTTCCATCGTTGTTATGTACGATGACTCGTATTTTGCAGCGGATGGACTGACGCTTACTGGTAAGCCCTTCGAAACCCGAAATATATGCAACGGAAAAAAAGTTCATGAAACACCTACGAAGGTTACAAGTGCCTCCAGTGTTTCGATATAGAGGATGCCGGCAAGTTCTACTTAACGAATTCTACCATATCAGGTGAAGTGCCATGTCAAACTGTAACTGAACTGACTGATACTCATTCGTATAATTGCAGCTGTTGAAGCGGAAACATTGGTATTCTTCGGCCGCAAACCTATTGATCTCATCACGGGTGTGGAACCCGCCGTGATAACTACGACTTCATTTTTCAGTGAGTATACCTTTTTTACTCGTTTTTCTGAGTTTACTAGGCTAATTTGTTGGATTTATAGATATACAAGGACAGGTTATCTCCGCCGCTCTTACCGTCCTTCATGTTCAGAATTCAACTTTTGTTAATAACAACGGAGGCTCTCTCTTGCAACTGAGGGATACTCAAACAAACTTCTACTTCTCCAATTGTTCATTTACTGGTAGGTTTCTTCGGGAGATGTGTTAGTCTGGCTTATATAACAGACAACATCTTTAGGCAACACGAGTCCTGAGAATGGCGCCGTCGCTAGTACCTGCGGGGGGACTCTGTCTTTCATTGACACCGTTATTGCCAACAACAGCGCAAACGCTCTTGGTGGGGTACGTACCCACAGAACGCATGTCTGTAGGACGAAACTAGTTATAAAACTAATTATTTGGTAGGCAATATTCTGCGACTTCGGGAGCGGCCAGCGTCTCGTCATCAAACGTAGCAAGATTTCAAGCAACACTGCCAGAGTTGGAGGTGCCATATATAGCGATAACTTGGCAAGCGCGGATCAGTTGGTTCTCCAAGATCTGGTGTTTGATGCAAATATCGCCGTCGCCCGAGGTGGTGCATGGTACAGCTCCGCCAAAAGTCCACTTGTGGAAGAAGGGGGAAGTATTGTCTACAACGGCAATATGGCGCCTGGTGCTCCTACTCGAGGAACAGGGCCATTGACGTTAGGTCTGATAGCTCCTGTGGAGCCGTCGCTAGCGGTTTACTCTGGTGATATTTTACCGAAGCTGACTCTGGCTGCGTATGATGCTTACAATCAAACCTATTACACCGTCGAGGATGACCCAATCTTGGTTCTCGAGATATCTGTTCTCTGTCCTTATGGAGTAGAAGCTCATAACGTGACACTGGTGGGCCAAGCGGAGTCATTGCTGGTGGACGGGAGTGCGACATTTCTAGGTATGTTTTTGTTGCCAGCATTTTGGCCCATGTCTCTCTAAACAAAATACCTGTTCCGAAGGTTTGTCAGTTTTAACGAACGCCGGTAACTACACCTTGAAATTTGCGGAGCAACCGGCGCCGGGTATGGATACCTCCTCCCTTCATGATGTCACCCTTCCGCTAGTTATCAAAACGTGCGATCCACCACTCCTCCTCGTAGAAATTGACGGAAGTCCGTATCCACAATGCAGGCCCGGTAAGCAGAGTAGGAGCCCTGCTCTTCCAGGGTTTGGAGAGACTAAAACATCCCTATAGCCTTGTGTCCTCGTGGTTGCTCCCCAGCGGGGGCTTGTGTTGCCGACGGAAACTGCACTTGCTCAGTAGACCCCAGCTACGAAGGCTTTGACTGCCGCTTGAAGAAATCTGTCAATGATTCCATGAGCTTCACATTCGCAAATTCCCTGGTTCCCTATACTATACAAGCACGCGATGTCTTGTTCAGCAATCTCTCGCAGTTGTACCAGCCTGACTATGCTGTTGTATATCGAAGCTTTTCTCCCAGCATAGACACCGTCGTCTTCAAATACTCGCTAATGAAGATTGCCTCCGACGATTTTGTCAGCTACCGCGAGCTTCAGAGCATGATTCCCGGCACCGTTGCTCTCCTTTCGCAATTGGGGCTTCCATCATCCGATGCCTCAATTGTGGCCGGCGACCTTGCAAATATAGATAGAGGGGTACCAGGCATTGTCATCATGGCAATTGCTGTCCTGGGTATCTTCCTGACAGCTGGCAGCGAAATCGTCATATTCCGGAGGGGCAATAACAGTGCTCCTACGTACACTGTCAATTCGCTGTTAGCTGTGGGCACGGCATTTCTGTGGGCATACCCAATTACCGACGCCGTCGAACCCACCTCAATTACCTGCAGAACGCAAATTCTGCTTGTCCCATTCACCTTGGGAATTATTTTGCCGTAAGTTTCTTTTTACGCGAACGGAGTGTCCTGATACTTAACGGCATATATAGATGGCTTCTTGTCAAAGCTTTTTACTATCGATATTACCTCATGAACGGTGTATTGCTGCGGAGAGGGATGTCACGTTCCGACCGCAATGCGTTCCTTTCAGTGTTTACAGGGCTCCACCTTCTCTTTTGGGTGAGATATTGTTGGTGTTCCTTTGCTTCACTTCGGTTAACTGACTACGCCTTTCATCCGAAGGCCATTACAATCGTCTGGCTAACTACTGATCTACCCGTGCCAAAAATTCAGTATGACGAGTCTTCTCAACTACGATATTGGACATGCCAGGGTTCCGCGCCATTTACTCGCTCCCCTCATCTCTTCACTCTTCTTAGCTTCTCGTGTCTACTGCTGGCCATCTCAGGCGTTGTGTTGCGTCGGATCGGCTCCTCTCAGTTTGCATCTTCTATTCCAGCGCGCCAGGATAAGATGATCTTCGGAAACGTTTTCAACTTTCTTGTCCTGGGTGCATTGCTAGTGGGGCTAGTAATCCCCGAATTTCTGAACGCAAGGATCCAGATTGCTGTTCGAGCAGTTGTCATATTTACGGCCGCAGCGACTCTTGTTGCTACCAGCTTCATTTTCCGCATGGTGGAAACCAAACGGGAAGGAACTGCGGGAGAAGTGACACAGTCCATGATACTTAAAATCGCCTTTTCCACCAATCAATCGCAGAAACCTCAAACGGAGTATATTCCTGTAAAGTACAATAAGAGCTCTCTGGTTTTCTGGTCGGCAGCGGAGATGGATCTACAGCTCCCGCATCTAGTTCTATATGATTCTGAAAGCAAGGCGGTATGTTATTCTTCATTATTCATAGGTTCTTGGCTTACTGAATAAATTGTAATTTTCAGGGTCGATTTTATGACTTGAAGAAATGTCAGATAGTAAAAGCTTCAAACTACTGCATACGGATAAAACCTAAGAAGCAAATGGAGGAGTTACACATTCAGCTGAACTCGGATGATGCCGTGAGCGCCTTTCTGCAAAAAGCTGAAAGCTATTTAAATCAAGCAAGGAAAGAGCAAAATCTATAAGTTACTTGTAGTGTTGGGTGCATCTACTTGTATTCTGTAATCGTCGCCGTCAATAAAGGAATGATCGGGGCTTGATAACGTAATCATGGCTGGATTTGCATGCGCCACGCATGAATGCCTGGTCACGAGGACGAAACTCATTACGAAAATCGTGCCCAGTCCCAAAACTAGAGTTTCGCACCTGAAGAACACACCGCCATCGCCACTATCAGTTCAAGGCCAACCATTCTAAGGGATTCATACGGCAAGCATACTGCGCATCTATCGGCAAATATCTTCAAGGGAAGTGAGAACAAACTCTGAACTCGGTAAGTTCATCTACTCCACTGCGCTGCGCCGCAGTGCGTTTGTGCAATATCAGAAGTAAATATGAAGTGGAAGGTCCCAATAGATACACGACTGCTTCTAGAGGCTTACTATTTCATTTGCCTGCATCAGGCTACTCTTTCCTGTTGACTCTGGGTTCGGGTTGATTACGACTTCCACGCTGCGGATTTGTTGCAATAATGTCCACCCCAGCAAAGCGTCGTCTCATGCGGGACTTCAAACGCCTGCAGACTGATCCTCCGGAGGGAGTATCAGGTGCCCCCTGTCCGGACAATGTACTATTGTGGAATGCAGTCATATTTGGTCCTGAGGATACACCATTTGAAGACGGAACTTTCAAATTGGCATTGACATTTGATGAGAGCTACCCAACCAAACCACCGCATGTCAAATTTATTAGCAAAATGTTCCACCCGAATGTTTATGCTAATGGGGATCTTTGTTTGGATATCCTCCAAAATCGATGGTGGGTACAGCGTTGCAGTTCAAAAAAACTTGAAATTTGTGTCGCTCATGTGACTGTTCTTTTAGGTCCCCTACCTACGATGTTGCAGCTATTTTGACATCCATTCAATCCCTTTTGCATGACCCGAATCCCAATAGTCCCGCCAACGCTGAAGCTGCACGGCTTTTCCAGGAAGACAGGAAGGACTACAATAAGCGGGTGCGAGAGACGGTGGAGGAATCATGGTTGAATTGAGCGCAAAAAAATGGGTGCACTGGGAATGGGAGCTTGATCGCTTCGCATTGGCAGTCGGCTCATGTATATATTACATGTTATTGTAGCTTGTGTTAATGATATTCATTGTTGGAGAATAATAAACTCGCATCCATCCTGTATCAGCACTCCGTTTACTCCTCAACAAACTGCCGACTAAAATTCATACTCGTTGGATGACTTTTAAGAATCTAAGGCTTGCAGATGGAACCCTGGCCGGTGTTTATCCTTCTCCGTTGCCATTCGTTGAGAATATTGCTTCCAAATTGTCGTAGTGCTCCTCTACAGCAGCACGATGCTTTCATATCTGATAAACTCAATGCTGAATGAGGGATGCCAATACCGCAAAAACGAACAGTGCATACTAACCCCGTATCAGAATATGGGTTGAATGGGCGCACGAATTCCAAAAGATGAGATACTTTTGCGTGGAAAGAGCAAGGTTCTCTATTGAACTGTAGCGCTATAAAATATACTCATTTTGACTATATGTACTACGCCTATTACAGGTTCAGCAGTTCAAGGTCCACATCCTCCCAGTACCTAATTCTGACGTCGACCCCGATAGTGCTGCTAAAGCTACCAATCACACTGCATCGAGCCGAAGCAAAGCAATGCATTCTCCGCTGTTCACTTACTCTGAACATGGCAATAAACCGCAAACATCCTCGTCATCACCGTCTCTTGGTGCGGATCAAGACCTAGACGTACTCACATCGGATTCGCTCAGGTATTTCTCATTCATAGAATCTAGCCTTGATTTCAATCTCTGTGATGCGCGGCCGTCGAATATTCTTCTACCATAACACGCCGATTGCAAGTGTGAACCGCTTAGTCCGCGCGCATAGTGCTAGGTTGGGTTCTGCCTAATTCCATCCCTGGTAGAAGATGTGGAGTAGCGACATAATTTGCTGTTTTGTTTACTTTTGGGAGCGTGTTTCCCAACCCAAGTAAGACGACAGAGAATGGAAAGAGATCAAAAGCAGCACCAGCATTCGAAGGGACATTGAGGTGTATCTGAAAACATTCACGATAGTTTCCACAATGTTTCACATGAGTCTGACGGGTAACGCGGCAGGAAAGGAGAAGGATGTACATACCGCCACCCTTCCCGATATTCAATTCTTCGGTGGTGAACAAACTGTAACCGTCCTCGGTTCGTCCTGCAACGCATGTTGACTGAGATGTATGGACTCACAGAAAAAAGCTATCTTGAATCTTACGTTTAGCCTTCAGTCCTCTGCTGTCCCCAAATCCATCGTCCTCCGCCACTGGACGTTGCTGGCTACTTTTGAAGTCCGGCACAGAAAATTGTATGGTTTCCACAACCGGTTTCGGTCGTTGGCTCCGAGCTTCAATCACTTTAGCAGCAATATCTGTCTCATCCGTTAGGTGCTCAAAGGTTTCTAGTTGCAGGTCGTCCTCCTTCCCCTTGGTAATTGGTCCTTCTGTAACATCCCCGGTGGCCTCTTTTGAAATATCCCCGTCATCTAGTTTTCTTTCCTGATTCTTCTTCTTTGCCTTCTTCTTCTTCTTTACAAGCGCTTCGACAGATACTGCTGAGGCAGGTTTGGGGCCTTTTCCACTGAAAATATCGTCGATCTCGCTGGATGGTTTCGCCTTCTTGCCGCTGAATATATCGTCAATTTCATTCCCCGCTTTTCGTTTGGCAGCGGTGTTTGTTAGAGAAGGTATCGCATTCGTACCTACTGTACTGCTGTTTGGTGCTGGCATGATGTTACGGCTATCGCGTGAAAGTGAAGAAGGACAAACGCAGCCCCGAAATGCGAAATGGATGGAAGGCATTCGAATGAATGGTTAATCAGTGCAAACCGTTCTTGGGTTGAGATCATCCCGTTGCCTTCGACCAGTTTGCTGTGGGTCTACATGGATGTGAATGTCTATTCTTCGCCGCTATGTGAAACTGTTCCCACTTCCTTCCATCACCTTGAGTGGGCACGAGGGTATAACTGACGAGGATATTCTGGCCTTTGAAGGGCAACAATGCCGTTATTTTTGCCATAGCCGCGACACCAAACACACATGTGAGCGTTTTGTACGCGATTCATCACATGTGGTTACATACAGCTGGGAGGGTGAACGCATGGTTGAAGCTTTCCCTTCTGGGGTTGAGTCCTGCGAGGAGCGAAAAAAAACATGGTCACAATGGTTCCAACTAGCGAGAGTAGTGACGGCGGACTCTGTCAGCCAACCGACAGAAGGCAACGGCAAGAGAAAGTGGGAGTGCAGTGATTTGACAGGATTTGTCGTCACCCACATACGATACAAACAAATGCGAATACATTACTTGGAGGCGGACAAAATTGTGTCAATTCGTACATTCCATACTACTGAAAATCGTGCCAATTATGGGATTGAGGAAGAAGACGCCATCCTATTAGACCCCGGAACTGGAGACCGGCGCTGTCAGCACATCGAGAATATGGACTTTGCTGACAATCCATACGAGCAGTCCTTACGCTTATATCTGGACACCATGTTTGATAGATTGTTCTGTCCAGCCAATACAGACTTGCTCTCGCAAACTGGTAGTA
Source organism: Spizellomyces punctatus DAOM BR117 (assembly GCF_000182565.1). Classification (NCBI taxonomy): domain Eukaryota; kingdom Fungi; phylum Chytridiomycota; class Chytridiomycetes; order Spizellomycetales; family Spizellomycetaceae; genus Spizellomyces; species Spizellomyces punctatus. The sequence goes on from NW_015971547.1 coordinate 634,480, forward strand.
CCGTCAATAATGCTCCTACCGCATTTCGTGGCTTGAACGAAGGTTTATTAGCTCACTCAGCAAGTTATCATCCTGCGGAATGCGATATTTGCTCCGTGTCCATGCCATTTCACTCCGCCGTACCCAAGACGCCGTCCGGTAGTCAGGTATCTCTGGTTTCGCGCCATGTGCCAGAGCCAGCGAACAGGTCGGACGTCTTCCCACTGGAAAGTAACACGATATCGTGTCCTACCACCGTTGACGAAGATGAGACAGTGGCATCGGCCTCTACACTTCCAACACCGGAGATGGTCGGTAACCCAACAAGCCAATTGCCACTGATATCTAATGATAGCAATGGTGATCAGTCGAGGCCTAAAGAAGTGCATGATACACGGTTATCAACTGGCACGACTTCGAATTGCGTGATCCGCCCTCCGTCTTCAAAACCAACACCCAGAAACGCCCGTCGGAATCTACACGGCTCGATATTTTTAACGACATTAAAGAATTGCAAGCCAAACACTCGTTGTAACATCCTCTGTGTCGTCACGCAGATCAATCCCATCCAAGATATAAAGCTTACCAAGGGAAAATGTGCTGGACAAGTCGTGCGCATGGCTTCCATCCTTGTTTCTGATAATGACGTTCCCTTTTTTCCGATAACCTTGTGGAGAGAGCACTCGGTCTGGGCCGATCGCTTAGAAGTTGGTGATGTGCTCCAGCTAGGTGGTATGCATTTCCTTCCGCAGGCCGTAGTGAACGAGTTAACTCAGGCTCGGGACCCCGGATGATAGAGATTGATATTAGAGTATACCGGGGGAAGATATCCGGCACAACTGTATTTCGGTCCGCCTGCAAAGTTCTACATCGGTTATGCAGGGACACGCCCATCTATGACGGTACGTTGTCTTTTATGTCTGGAGGCTTGCCGTAGTCTGATTTTCTTTCTTCAGAGACGAGCGAGCCCGGGGAAGCGTACCACTATGACAGCATCGAGCGACTGCTGAGGTGGGCAAGCCGTCAACCTTTATTGCGGTTTCATCGCTTTGGTCTCGTCCAAGCACCGCAACGTACGTATCAAGATTCGTCTGTCGCGTGAAAAAGACGACGAACTAATATGATATTTTTTTGCAGAGCTGGCCGCTCTATTGGATCATGAGGACGGCCAACGGGAACGTGCAGATGATCTAACTGTGCCTGTGGTACGCTTTAGCAGTCCCGGCGATCTCATCTCTGGCCGCTTCTCGGGGGTAGCTTTAGTCAAGGCGCAGGCTTCTCTCATTAGCTTTCCACGTCTGCAATTGTCAGTTCCTCCGAAATCCATTTCAGATATCAGTTACGACAGCAAACTTGTCACATGTTATTGTAGAACATGCGGATCCGAGGCCACACAAGAGGGCTTGAACCACATATGGCGTTGCCCCCGTTGCTTTGTTACTGACCAGGATCTTGCGTGGACTTTCCAGAAGGCGGTCCTCAATCTTGTTGATGCAGCAGATGCCACAAAGGCATTGATCCAAGCGGGCATAGGGTTTGGCATTTTGGAAGAAATGTTTGCCAATATGGTGTCACCTCGTTTGCTAGCTGATAAAGCTGCGTCAGATCGGCGGAAGAAGAAAGTTTGGGATAGACTCATGAGGCTGTGTCATGCCTTGACGAATCCAAGTTCTGCACAATGTATATCGATGCGCTTAAAAGTGCAGACTAGTGAGGACGCCCATGGTTTTGTGATCAATAGGCAGGTGGACGTCCTGAGAGTGGAGCTTTTTGGTGACGGTGGAAGCGATTCGGCAATATAGTTTAATACTTCACTTGGTCTTAACGTTTTGGAAGGGCGGTCTGGTCATTGTATTAAATAGAGACATAATAGCAGGACTCTGTGCGTGACCCACATGAGGCATTAACCAGCACACTTCGGGTCTGCGTCGGCTGAACTCATTCGCGATCGGCAGCCCTTTCTAAGATAAAACACAATATAACGCATGTTTTTGGGACAATCTACTCCATGCTAGGTCCTTCCACCTGCCGCATGGTGCGTGAGTAGTTTAGCTGTATGGAGAGAGAAGCGTTTAGAAATGTGCTCGACGGATGACCCTTGGAAGGTTTACGATGAGAAGTTGAAATAAAGTTATGGATCAAGCAACAGCTGCTGCACTCAATGAGTTGCCCGCATACTCGATCGTGTTGTTTAGAGGATAACTGGACTCCGTATGATATGGTTCAGTGCCATCCGTAGAGAAAGGCTTGACCACATCCGCATTGCAAATCTCTATTCTTCTTCTTGGAGCAGCATCGGCTAATACCCAGCATGCAAAATACGACGGAGAGACGATGAGATCCCTTTAATACAACTATAACAAGCAGAAATCTAAGGCACACAATGACCCTACATAATTCCAAACACATAAATGTCCTTTTCCTGATATAAAATGAAAAAAAAAAAAAAAACTTGCTACCCAAATACTGCGCTACTCAAATCCTGCCAAATCCTTTGAACATATATGTTTCCAAATCAGAGAGTCTTCTCTTGCATCTAGTCATTCTATCATCTAATTATAACAGAATACAGCCACCTTTAGCCTTTGGAGCTGGAACGTCGTCCTTTGATGGAAGAGGCTCAGATGTGATTTCTGATCTCTCATCCAAAATACCATCCTGACGAGGAGGTGGAACAGTTTCGGCGGGGGAATAATGTTCTTCAGCATCTGCATTTTGCAGGAAGCTTTCGGCGGGAACCACAGGTTCAGTAACGGACTCCCCGTCAGAGTCCTCGATAATAGGAGACTGCGGCTCTGCAGGCTCTGGAGCTTGTGAGATACTTTCCGTGGAAACCACAGGTTTAGCCACGGACTTGCCAACAGACTCTTCGATAATAGATTCTTCGGGCTCTGGAACTTGTAAAGCGCTTTCCGCAGAAATCACAGGTTCAGCCACGGACTTGCCAACAGACTCTTCGACAATAGGAGAATGCTGCTCTTCAGGCTCTGAAGTTTGTGAAACGCTTTCCGTAGAGATCACAGATTCAGTAACAGGCTCCTCAAGAGGCTCTTCCTCCACAGTAAGCTCACGCGCGGCGTCAACGACATCTGCTGGGGTTGCCATGCACGCTACCTCTTCATTGGGTTGCTCAGCAGGTTCTTCGCGACGGACAGCTGTCTCCGAAACTTCTGGCTCAGTTTCCATATGGACATGGGTGTCTTCTGCGTCTCCAACATTTACCGGCGCGGTGCGGAGCGTCTCTTCTGCAACACCTTCAACCTCCGTGGCAATTGTGTTCACTACCGCTTCGACAACAGATTCCTGTTCTGATGTCCCAAAAGCTTCTTCCGGTGCGGTTATTCCAACCTCCCTTTCGATGGGTACTGCGACAGCGTCCTTGAGTAGCTCGTTCGCCACCACAGAATCCGTGCTGTCCACTGACTCGCCAGTTTGCTCTGCTGCGAATGTTTCAATCTTCTTCAGTGATTCTTCTGCGGCTGGCTCGGTGTCCTTCACAGTCCCCTCAACTTCAGAGATAGTCTCCGAGCCAGCTGGACTAATGATTTCGCATACCGCTTCAATGAGTTGATCCTGTAGAGCTACATTCTCAACCGAGCTAGGCTCCACGTCCGCACCCAAAACATCACCAATAGTCGACACAAGGACGCTGTCTTCCTCTGCTGCGTCTTTGGCAGATTCTAGTGTATTCGACTGAATGACGCTCTCTTCAGGCAGTTCAATCACATTCTTGAGCTCCGGAACTTCTGATGCAACAATGTACAGGGAAGTCGGAGGTTGCTCGGGCTCTACTTCAACTTGGGGGACTTCCATTGGTTGTTCACCGATTGTCACTTCTTCACCAGCAGTAATACCCTCATCGACCTCGGCCACTTCGGATGATTGCTTCTCTGTCACTGCCTCCTCCAGCTCGGCTTGAGGAATCTCGCGGAGAGTCTCAACAGTAGGCTGCACGTTGCCCTGCGTATGATCTGCGGGGAGTCCTTCATGTATCTGCACCTCTGCAGCCTCAGATGGAAGAGGCGTTTCATCAGTCTGTACCTCCTCAACCGCTGTCTGCGATGCAAAATCTATTCCCTCCGCAGAGATGCCTTCAGTGGCCGGCTCCCCTTCAGCAGCAGTGTCCTCCATAGAGACCACGGCATCGTCGTCCACAAGAGCCCTTTCAACCGGCTGGACCTCAGCCACTGCTTCTGAGACATAATCTGCCCCTTCCGCCGGGATAACCTGAGGGGCCGGTGTTTCGTCATTACCTTCCTCCTCCACCGGGCCGTCAGCGGTTTGGCTCTGGTCCAGATCGTCATCATCGGTCTTCTCTTCAAGTTCTCCATGATCTTGCATCATATTGACCTTTTTGCTTGGCGTAGCGGGGGTAGTCAGCGGTGTATCGTCCGCTCCTCTTTTGGCAGGGACGACAGTCTCCTGGAAGACTTCGTCACACGTTCTTTTGGCTGGGATGACAGTACTAGTATCGTCTGACGCCAAGACTGCCGGTTCCGTGGGCGACTGGTTCCCCTCGACAGGGGAGATCGCTGTCGGTACCCCTTCCACGGGGTTGGAGGGTGACTCGCTGGTATCCATGAAGCCTGCCGCTGGTACAACAGAAAGAACATCGGCAATGACGGGAATAGTATCGTCGCCATTACCTTTTTCTGTCTCTTCACTGGCAGCGACAACTGGGTCTGCGTCACCCACTTCTTTTGCCTGCTGCTCTTCATCAAGCTCCAAAGTGCGCCGCCAGTGAGCCTCGTATTCGTAGGACAATTTCAGATGCTCATTCACTGTTTTTTGAGCTTCATCATCGGCTTCAGCTGTGAGCTTGTCCTCAGTGGATTCCACAGCATCCAGGCCGGTGTCTAAGTGACTAACGTCGTGAGTAACCTCGTTGGAAATTGCGGCATGTCCAGCAGCATCAGAAATATCCTCCTCTGTAGCTATTTCACGATTGCCTTCTCCTTGAGCAGCCTCTGCCTTCAGCGCATCTTTCCAATAGGCCTCATACTCGTAGGAGAGCCTCAAATGCTCATCCACAATTTTCTGTGCGTCCACAACGTGTTCATCCGCGTCTGCTACCTTTGGCATACCAGGCTCCTCATCATTGACCGCTTTCTGGAGCGACGGTGATGGTGCGGGATCAATGAGTGGTATCCTCTTTGGAATGGCATCCCAATTACCAGGTTCGTCCTTGACAAGTATCTCAAATGGCTCTGAGGCTTCAAATTTAAGGGGTTGGTCCCCGGGAACTGGAAGCTCCAATTTCCAGGAGTGCAACATGGTACGGAAGGCTTCCTCGGTATGTGGTCGTTCGTAGGCTGGATCCCCGATGATAGGGTGTCCGATGGAAGCCAGGTGCACACGAAGCTGGTGACGGCGGCCCGTCCGGGGACTCAACATAACGTGAGTAACCGGGTATGTGAGGAAGTATCCACGCTTCAATACTTGCACTCGCGTTTCCGATGGTTTACCAGGATTTTCTTCGGTACCATCAGCAACTATGACGCGCTTCTCGTCCGTGGGATCATCAGTCAATGGTTTGTCAATAAGAAAATCGTCCTCCACTATGTGACCCTTGACCAACGCGGAGTAGGTCTTTTTCACTTGTCGGCGAACGAAGCATTTTCCGGCAACGCTCGCAGCCTTTTTGGACAAACCCCAACAATGGACTCCCGACGTGACATAGTCGAGCTGGTGAAGTAGGTATAGCTTCTTGTGCTCAGTGAAATGAGCATATAAGAGAGATTCGGATGTGGGACAGCTAGTCGTATCTCCGTCAATACGCAAATCCCATGGCTTGTTGGTAATGAGGTACGTATCGGGTTGGTAATAGAGAACCTCGATATCATAATTTCGCTGGTAGCGAGGATCATATCCTGGAACTACAATGGGTGGGCTGGGTGACGGGCTCAAGGAGGTTGTGTCGACGAGTGCGACTACCTCAACAGACGTAGATTCGCTTTCGCTATCCGCAGGATCCGAGTCTGTAGACGCAGAGCTGTTAACGGCAAGCACAGCAATGTTCTCTTGTGCGTGCTGGGTTGAGCGTATGAGGTCGCTCTCCGGGATAGTCTCCGGCATAGAAGATACGATAGGAGTCTCCCTTTCAATCTGGCTAATCGGCTCCTCCACCATCGCCTCTTCCACTGTTTCTATATGCGGGTTAGCAAGGTCCTCTTGGATGGACTTTTCCGTATTATCGTTCGCAAAATCCTCCTGAATGGGACTCTCCTCTACAACAATGCCTTCCTCAACCTTTTGCTCCAAAATCGGTACATTGATATCACTCTTCAAAGGAGTTAACTGTTGCATAGGCTGCTTTGCTCCGACTGTCTCCAAAACGGCGGATGCAAAAGATTGCGGGGGACCTTCCAGTTCGTCCGTGACCATGGTACCTAGTCCAGACAATATCTAGTAAGAGTGTTAGCATCGTTATTAGTTCACTCATACAAGTAGTTTAACAATCGCGTACCGATTGGCTGAGAAACTTGGTGAGGAAAACTAGTGGCAGCCACCATCTGACGTTCCGACTCAACATATCGAGGTGCGTTGTTGCCATAGATACCAGTAGGTTGGTATCGGACAACGCGGGCAGGTTTCATTTTTGTTCCAGTTGGACAACGGCAAATCCTTGAACATCTTGGCTTCAGCATGATCGATATCAACCTTCTACGAGTGGACAAGGGTGGGAACCCCGACGTTGTTCGTGAATCGCAACGTAAGCGTGGAGGTGGCGCGAAGGTCGCTCTTGTGGACGAAGTAATTGCGTTGGACGATGATTGGAAGAAGGGTAAGGCACCTCAGTGGTTTCCCCTGGAACTTCTTTTGTTTGATCAAGTTGTGGTATTCTTTATTGGATAGCCCGATTCCAAGCCGATGAGGTAAACCGCAAAATCAACGCAATTGGTAATGAGATCAAAAACTTGGCAAAGGCAAAGAAGAAAGACACACCAGAGTGGGATCAGCTTCAAAAGCGAAAAGCAGAGGCAGAACTGGAAAAGGTTGAAGCGAACCGTATTTCTGACGATAAAGAGAAAATCCTGCATCAGAAGCTTGGCTTGATCGGTAACCTGGTCCATGACAGCGTGATTGACTCATCCGATGAAAGAAACAACGGGTTGATAAAATCGTGGTGGCCCGAGGGACGAACGGAAAATGCCGAGATAGAGAAAAGGAAAGCTTTGGGAGGGAAAGACGCAAAAGGTGTCCCTGGACTGTACAGTCATCATGAAGTCCTGGAACGCATCGCTGGCTACGACTCACAACGAGGTAGCGTCGGATTGCCTTAAATTCTTGGGAATGGATTTGTTTAAGTTGATGGTGTATCGCTTTCAGGGACCAATGTTGCTGGTCATCGCGGTTACTTCCTGACCGGCCCCGGCGTTGATCTCAATCTCGCCCTCATTCACTACGGATTGGATTTCCTTGAAAAACGTGGCTACACGAAGCTGTGGACTCCATACTTTATGAAAAAGGATCTGATGTCCAAAACTGCTCAACTCGAAGAGTTTGACGAAGCCTTGTACAAAGTTGGAGAGGGATCTTCGCAATCGGAGGTCGACGGTGACGAAAAGTACCTAATTGCCACCAGCGAGCAACCGATCAGTGCCTTCCATGCTGGAGAGTGGTTCACAGAACCGGAAAAGGAATTGCCCAAGAAGTATGCTGGACAGTCCACATGTTTCCGGAAAGAGGCGGGTGCACACGGAAGAGACACATGGGGCATCTTTAGAGTGCACCAGTTTGAAAAAGTGGAGCAATTTGTATTGACTGACCCAGAGAAGAGTTGGGAGATGCATGAAGAAATGCTGGCTACCGCGGAAGAATTCTATCAGAGTGTATGTATCCTGGTGGCTTCATGCTTTTTTAAGAGCCGGCTGTAATTTACAAACTGTCATGTGCAGCTCGGCCTACCTTACCAAGTGGTTTCCATTGTGGCTGGAGCACTGAACAACGCTGCAGCGAAGAAGTACGATCTGGAGGCGTGGTTCCCCTTTCAGAACGAATATAAGGAGCTCGTTTCATGCAGCAACTGTACAGATTATCAAAGTCGCTGCCTGGAAATTCGCGTGGGAGCCAAGAAATTGAATGACCAAACTAAGAAATATGTCCACTGTCTCAATTGTACATTGACTGCAACGGAAAGGACAATCTGCTGTATTTTGGAAAACTGGCAAACGGAAGAGGGTGTTGTTGTGCCACCTGTATTGAGACAGTACATGGGTGGTAAAGAGTTCTTCCCGTTTGTGAAAGAGCTGCCTGGAGGCAAAAAGGTACGCTTATTTCTGAGAAGCTTGATTGTCTCTCATTGGGCTCACCTGATCGGTTTCTTTTGATTAGGGAGGTAAAGGAGGCAAAGGTGCGGATGATTTGGCGAAAGGAGTCAACAAGATGACGGTTTAAGTTTTAGATTAGACGGTAGATAAATTGTAGTATAGCTATTCCCCCGCACTATGGCGAAAGATATCATGAGGATTTGTAATTTTCAGAGCCAAAGTTTCAGGGGATGGAAATGGGTTTCCTCAACTGCTCCTCAACACAACACCATCCTGCATGTATTTATATTGTCTTTGCCAACTTCGGACAGTAGCTGAACGCCCTGTCCAGTTAGATATCCGGTGGGGCAGCACCGCCTCCATGACTTGCTTTTGGCGACATTGGCAACTTCCTATCTGTTTCTGACCCTCTCCGTGACCCTCCCTCTCCGTACACTGGGCTGAAAGCCCCATATCGGTTTTCACTAAGGTTCGGCGATATATATCCACTGCCATATGCATATCTTGGGTTCATCCCTTGCGGGGTTGGTTGTCTATGTCCGATTGGTGGCTCTGGAGCTTTCAAGCTGGTTTGACTAGTGGACGATGTCCCAAGTCCAGCATTTACTGGGTGGTTAGTGTTCTCGTGTTGAGGACCGCTGCTCCCATCGTGGAAGTTTGCATAAGATGAATGTCCCATTGGTGCCGGCGAGGCAGGCTGGCCGGACAAATAGACAGGTCAATTACCGGTAGACTCACGGGTATAGGGTGAGAGCTGCATACTCACCTTGAGAATTTTAGGTTCGGCATTGCTACTTGTTCCAAACGTAGCTGTTGGGATGAAGTTCATGGCCGGCGCAGGGCTGCTGGTACCACTTTTATTGCCATCTGGGTTGAAAACGTCTACATACCGATTCCGTGCACCTCTCCGTCCAGCACCAGATCGCTTGCCTGCCAGTGCAGCGCCAAACGCCGGATTGTCTAGAGCGGGTGACGGAGCCGGTGACGGCTGAGCGGAGCCAGGTGCACTGGGCGGGCGGGAAACATCCGCATTTACAGGTGCTCCAGAGGCAGGTGGGAGTCCTTACCATGCGGACAACGGAATGAAATTGGTACTGGGTAACATCCCGACACGACAGCAGAGGGCAATATGACTTACCAGGAGTTCCCAACCTCGAGACCGGAGCCGACATCGACTTTGCCATTGGCGGCGGCGGTAGTTCTGTACTCTGTTCTTCCTTCGCATCCGCATTTTTATTCACCCACTTTTTCTTCTTCTCATCATAGTAGAAGGCATTTTTCTCCCCAAGGTTAGCCTTTTTCGGGCCAGACCCTTCTTTTGTTTGTGCATCATCACTTCCTCGACGCCGCCCCGAGAATAACGATCCGAAAGCCGAGAACAGTCCTCTTGACTTGCTTGCATCGGATTTAGCAGCCTCGCTTTCTGATTTACTTTGCTCTGCTGGTTGTTCAGTTGACGTAGGTTCGGTAGCGGTTGTCTGAGTTGAAGCTTTTTCCTTGTCCCGTCGCACAGCTGAATTACCTAGTCCCAACGGATCTTCTTCTTCTATGACACCAGCGGGAGCTGGTTGCGATTGCGACTCAGGTACTGCCGCTTGTGCCTGTTGAGTGACTTGCTGCGGCTCGGCATACGAACCGCCGTAGTATGAATTCCATTGGACCGGCTGTGTTTGCTGCGTTGATGAGCTTTCCTTCTGGTCCGAGACGGCCAATTCATCAGTTCCAAAGCCCTGCTCGTATGAAGGGTAACCGAATTGGGCCGAATTCTCGGGTAGTTGACTATACTCCCCTTGGATTCCCCCCTGTGCATTTTGCTCCCCGTATGAATATTGCGCATAGCCCGTCTGTGATTGATCGTAGTGCTGCGGTGCGTATTCAGGTTGGTAATACCCCTGCTGGTCATACTGTTGCTGCAGACTTTGGTCTGCTTCTCCAGCTTCATTAAGAGGTTTTCCATCGTGCTGTCCTGCAAGCGTTTGATCCGATCCAGTTTGTTGCGGTGCATTGTGTGCAATATCGGCATACGCTTGCTGATGGGGTTCGCCGGCGTAGCTCTGGTCATTGTATCCATACTGCTGATACCCATACGATTCTTGGCCTTGTCCTTGCCACGCGAGAGCCTGGTCTCCATGTCCTTGCCAATCGTTTGTATCATGACCGTACCCTGTCGCGTAGCCATATCCGTTTTGAGTGACGGAAACCGGCTCGGTACCATTAGCCGCCTCCTGGCTTGTTACAGCTGTCGCCCCGTCATAGTTGTTCGTAGCGGAATATGGTTGATGATAAAACATCGGTACTGTTGCAACTGACATCGCGCCCTGATCTACGGCAGCATATCCCGCTCCTGCTAGTTGAGAATACCCTGCTTCCCCGGGCTCTGCGCTGATTACGGGTGTGGAGGATGGTCTTGGGTCCACTGGCAGAGTCATGGGTGAAGCGCTTCCATACAGAGGGGCTGACAACGGCCCAGGTGTGGTTCTGCCAACGTGCCCAGCAGACGATAATGGTGTAGCGGCTGCTGCAACGGAGGTAGCAGTGTCCGCTTCCCCAAGCGCGTTGTTCATAAACCTGTCCAAGCCACGAGCTCCAATACTACTAAGCTTACTCAACCAGCTACTGCCTTCCTTCTCGGAAGTCACATTTCCAGACTGAGCGGCGGCCAGCCGGCCACTCAGTAGGCCCAGAACCTCTCCAAAAGTACGATGGAAATAGGGACTACCCCGTGCGTATGTTTTGACCACATGCTCGACGCTCTCGCAGTACTTTGCCGCTTGTTCATTCAGACCAAGATCAGCCAGTAGAGAGGCGTACCATATTTTGAAGGCCTGCAAATGAGGAAGGCTGTTGGCTACACCGAGATTATTCCATAAGCTTTGGGAAAATTCAAAGATCTCGGTTTTCTGCAAGGCGTCCAAGGAACGGAAGAAAGTTCCCGGGTATGTACGGTGATCTGCACCTAGCAACACTACGCGGGCCTGTGGCGAATCAATCCCTCCAACAGTGTTCGGCAGCGATGCCAAAAGATAACTAGGATTCAAACCATGACATCATCCATCCGAGTGTAGTTCAGATTAAGGTTGAAAGCAAACTTACCAGCATTGTGCGGCATTCTTCTTCCCATAGGAGTGCAGCCGGTCACCCAACATTGCAACCGCGCTCAAATCGTTGGGAGTCCGATTTGACAAGATAAGGCAGAGGATTTCTCCCCACTTGGAAAGATACTGTAAAGATGGAGTTACTTGGCCTTCGGCAATTTCAGGAAGAAACTCCCCAACTGCATAAAAGGTAGTTCGGTCAATGACAAAATTCGCAAAGTGATGCGCAAAACATAACCTTACTAGCGGTTGGGCCCATGCCTCCAAAGAGAGCAAACAAAACTCGGAGTCCAGGTCTATCCACATGCTCTACTGCACCGCCCGTTCTTCCTTCATTGGTACTCAAGCCACCCGCGGTAAACTCGGAACGAGCAAACTGCATGATAACGTCGCAATAAGTCTCCTTGCTGATATTGGTAGCAACTACTAATGCGTGTGGCCAGAGATTCGCTCCAACTGCCAGGTTGCATGCTCCCTCTCGATCTCCTTGCACAAGAGCTGCCTGTATTCTGTCCATGACAGAGCCTTCGAAAAGGGTTGGAACAGCAAGCACCTCCCGGATTTGTTGGGTGATAGAATCTATCTTCGCCGCCCTAATCATATCAAAACCATGAGTCACAGCAAATATGCGTTCCAAATCACTTTTGTAAACTTACGGCGCAGATAGAAGGGTCCCATCGTTGTCAACAAGCATCTTGATCAATTTGACCAAGGCCACGCCATCTTCAAGCTCATCCAAGGCCTTATCCTCGTCCACGGACGCTCCCATTCCATCCCGTAACTTTGCCTGCAAGTCAGTCGCGGCTCTGTCGCGATCAGTCTCAGCGGCTTTTATCATGTCCTCGGCAAACTTCAGCACATCCTTCTTCTTGTGTTTGATTTTTGACCCCACCAATGGGCCAGGCACCTTTAAAATTTCCTGTATCCACGCATTGTCGACAACCTTGTGCACGGGGATCACACACATCGGCCCAGGATACGATTTTTCCATCATCGATGGTCGACCCTGTGAATCAGTTATGTAGCGATTCTGCCGCTTGGGTCCAGTGATGAAAAGTTTTCCACCAGAACCGAAAACAGCGACGCAGTGCCCACGATGACGACCAAGAGGATCCTGAAATTCGGGTGCCTGCGGCTCTGAAGGTAACTTTACTCCGTAAGTTGAACCCTGGGCATTCGGGTACTGGTGCGGAACCGGGGATGCACGCCCGTGCGAATCGGTACCTGGATAAGCTGAAGCATAGCCCGATAACCCTGTTTGACCGTACATTGGCGTCTTCGTCCGCCGTGGTGCGCTGCTACGATAGATATTTGTACCCGTCGTAGTAGACGTCACCGCAGATAGACTGGGAGGAACGGAAGGGGGACGTCCAATGTCTCCGACAGACTCGACTCCTGGAGTAGTCGTGCGAACCGGGACACCCGGTGTGGTGGTGCGAAATGGGGCCTCGTGGCCCCCGTATTGTCGAAACACCCCCGGATCACGCGGTGGATTGCTCGAGAAAGAGGCGAGCCCAGCTATGGAAGTTCCGCATTTGCTGCAAAAATTTGACTCGGTGTCGTTCCTCTTGCTGCATTTCGGACATGCAATGTATTCCAGTCGATTTGACACGCTGCTATTAACACTTACATTGCTCCGTTGATCGAAATCTGGAGACATGATTTGCGCGCTATTTAAAGACTGCGTTGACTGTGAAGGCTTCATACTCAGATCCCCGTTTGCTTGGGATGTCCCATTCTGCCCTTCCATGTAATGTCCATATGCCGGTAAATCGTTGGGTTCCATAACCCGTGTTGAACCAAAGGCACTGTAGTTTCCGTAGTATCCCTCCTGAAGACTTCCCTCTTCATGCGAAGATGTTCCGGACACGCCATAGGTATGGGAGGCTTGTGTTGGGTCAGGTATGTCGGTTCCAAAGTCACTGTAGTTTCCGTGGTATACCCCCTGAAGACTTCCCTCCTCATGCGACGATGTTCCGGACACGCCATAGGTATGGGAGGCTTGTGTTGGGTCAGGTATGTCGGTTCCAAAGGCACTGTAGTTTCCGTGGTATACCCCCTGAAGACTTCCCTCCTCATGCGACGATGTTCCGGACACGCCATAGGGTTGAGAGGCTTGTGTTGGACCAGGGATGTCGGTTCCAAAGGCATTGTAGTTTCCGTGGTATCCCCCCTGAAGACTTCCCTCCTCATGCGAAGATGTTCCGGACGCGCCATAGGTATGGGAGGCTTGTGTTGGGTCAGGTATGTCGGTTCCAAAGGCACTGTAGTTTCCGTGGTATCCCTCCTGAAGCCTTCCCTCCTCATGCGAAGATATTCCGGACACGCCATAGACATGGGAGGCTTGTGTTGGGCCAGGTGTCTCGCTTCCAAACCCTTGAGCAAATGTAGAGACGTCGGACAGCAAATCCATGGAATCACGATGAGCTCCGCTAGATACATAAAAACTGTCACTAGCTGATGCCAGGGGGGTCTGAGCGGCCACAGCAGGGTCTTCCGAATAATATCCGAGCACGCTCGGGTGTGAAGCGTCCGTGGACACACCCGGCAAGTCGTTGCCGGCTGGCGATGGGATCGGGAACGTGGAGTCACACAGTGAAGTCGTGGATGTGGGTATGATCGAAGTCTGACCAACGCACGCCTCATTCCCACCATTCGCTCCAAGAACCAGATCGTCCAGATCGTCCAAGCCTACATCAGGCTTCCCAGCATCCTGACCCTTTGGTGGATTTCCCATGGAAGATGCACTATAATCGAACAAGCCATATTTCCGTGCGTTCGTGTCCACGTCCTCAAAGTCGGCGTGATGAGAAGGTGATGCTTGCTCTATGGTGGTAGGAGCATATATGTTTTTCGATTCAATATTCTCCGAGCTGGTCACCGGCTCGGAACCTGTCCCTGGCGTAAAGATTGTAGCAGATTGTGAGATTCTGCCTGTTGAAACCAAGACATCTTCCACCATAGTCATCATAGATGCTTCATCCTCTTGGGCAAACGGATTCAACATCTTGGCGGAGAAAAATGCTGGTGTTTCCATGAAGGCACCTTCCGCGTTTTCAGTAACAGAAGGAATAATAGCCGGAGTCTCCACGGACACCTGATCCTTGAAGCTCTGACAAGAGTCCTCATGTCTGGCCGCCAAATGATTCTTTTCGTTAAGCAAAGGCTTACCCTGGACGCTAGCTGAATCAGTTGAATCAACACTTGAGGTGGAAACGATGGTAGATGGCTGGGTATGCCCGGGATGTGCAGGTGCGGGATGTGCTATCTTCGGCTCTTGATACTTCACTGTAGATGCAGGCGTGGCGACCCAAGTGTCGATAGAATGTACTGGTGTAGAGGATTGTGCGGAAGGAACGGCATTCAGCTGACCCGAAAAGTCATACTGAAGACCCGTGTTGGGATCCGTCCATGAATACTGGGAAAAGTCTGTTCCATTCTGCTGATTGGCAGATGTATCGCTCCCGCTATAGCCTGCATCGGCTGCAGCTGGCTGGCTGATTGAAGGTCCGCTAGGTGCTTTGTGCTTTGATTGCATTTGGTTGGTAACTGCAGTCGGAGGAGCTGAGGTAGGTGGCTGCGTCCAAGTTGTGGAGGCGCTAGAGACAACCGGCTTTATCGTCTTCGACAGGTCAGTCCCCTGGACCTTCACGGAGTTCGTCTTCTGCGTACTGGAAGCCAAGCGTTGGTCACTATTGATAGACTCCGATGCTGTCGCAGCTTTTGGCTTTCGGGCCAAGCTAATATCAAAAGCATCCAGCATTTTATTGCTACGACTTGAGCCCGGGCTTGTCACAGGTTCAGAACTGTTAAGGCCAAAGTCGTCAAAAAAGGAAGACCCGTTCACTGTCTCAACTTTGGGTGCGGACGACATTCGAGCTTGCGGAGGGATATATGTGGAAGAGGCAGTGATGGGAGCATGAGTACTTGATTTACGGACTGAGACCGACGAATTCGTCACTTGGAAAGGATCGGCACCACTTCCAAAGGCGTCTACAAAGGTTCTGTTACTCTATGTTCTACATATGCCGACAGTGCATGTCGGGTCCTTGAAACTATCGACACCATACGTACCAGCAGCGCTGCCAGAAAAGAGACTTGAAGCGTCACCTGCCAATTCGGGTTGAATTGTAACTGGGGGTTTAGTTGGTTGTGTACTGCTACGGGCCGAGAAGGATGTGCTAGGGTGAACAGACGTCGCAGAGGAAGAGGCTGGGATAGTCGAGCTGAATAAGTCGTTGGCTCCTCCAGCAGCTGCGGCACCTCCAAAGAATGGAATGGGTCCTTCTGAAACCGGATGCCCTCTCTGATGCTGGTGTCGGTGCATGGTTGCCGACCGATGAACCGAGAAAGCAAACCCTCAACTAGGGCAGCTGTTAAGAACAAGCACAAATGAAGTCGACCAAACGAGCCAATGCCAGTTGGGAAATCCCCCGTTCGTCCTTTTGATGATTGCTCCGTCGCGCGCTTTGTCTTGCAAAAACGACGTGGCCATGAGCAAAGTGCTGCTCGCATGTGGGGTGTGGCACGGTCACGTGTAGTAGATGACTGTGCCACGTCATCTGCCGGGAATGGACAACGTAAACACAAGAGCACCTTTCTTCCGCCATCTTTCCCCCATCCTGACCCCCAATCATCTCTGACCTGACCTACATCTCTTCTTTCCAATCAGCTATGGCGAATATAACGGAGGAATGGGTCAAAGCTTCCGACGGGGTTGAGATCTACCATAGAGTGTGGGAGGTACGAGGGTCTTTACCTGGTTGCTTGTGATCTCGTCGATAAATTGACTCTTTGACTTGCGAACCCAAATAGCCTACTCGACCGAAGCCACTTGCAACCGTGGTATTCGTTCACGGTACGCAGCTTGTTAGTATGTCGCGACACTTGCTGATTTTTAATGACCTTTTTTGGATGAGCAGGTGTTGGTGAACATATTTGCCGATACGACCACGTCTTCAAACCCTTTGCTGAAGCCGGTATCAAGGTCCGCTCGTTCGACCAGAGAGGCTTTGGGAAAACTGGAAGAAAGTCTGGAATCCTCGGACATAACGAAGGTTATGACAGGGTTTTGAAAGACGTGGATGAGGTTGCGGCAAAGGTCCGTGTCGCCGGCGTACCCCACTTCGTATTTGGTCATTCCATGGGTGGTGGGATTGCTCTTCGCTACGCTATAGATCATCAGAATGACGACATTAGTGGCCTCATTGCTTCTGGTAGTGAACATTCTCTGAATCGCCAACGACATTGACTGTGCGCTAACGGTGTTTGTTCAAAGCCCCGCTAGTGGGGCTTGGTGCAAAGACTGCAGTATCGACACCCGAATACTATGCGATTCGTGCCATGTCATACTTTTTTGGCACGGTGACAATTTCAAATCCTGTCGA
This sequence comes from Spizellomyces punctatus DAOM BR117, assembly GCF_000182565.1. Classification (NCBI taxonomy): domain Eukaryota; kingdom Fungi; phylum Chytridiomycota; class Chytridiomycetes; order Spizellomycetales; family Spizellomycetaceae; genus Spizellomyces; species Spizellomyces punctatus. Next base: position 651,211 of record NW_015971547.1, read on the forward strand.
TCCTGCCAATCTTACTCGTGATCCGACCGTGAACAAGGCATATGTTGAAGATCCTTTGGTCCACCCTTATACAAGCCTTTCCACCGGTGAGTCCTATTCTATTCATAATGCACGCAAGGAGTAATATCTTACATAGATGAGAACCGGCAGCCCGAGACATAGTCTTAAATGGAGAAGCCTTGGCGGGCAGTTTGGCCGCACAGCTGACCCTTCCATTGCTCATTACATTTGGCACTGGCGATCACATCTGCTCATATGACGCTGCAAAGGCTTTTTGCGATGCCGCCGCAAGCAAAGATAAGACATTCAAGTCATACACTGATTTGTGTCACGAGCGTGAGTTAAGATCCAATGTGGTGCATCCCAGCTCCATTTGACTTTTAAGTTATTGTGTAGTGCACAACGAACCGGAGAAGGATGAAATTATCAAGTTTTACATCGACTGGATTTTGGAGAGAGCCAAGAAGGCGTAATGTCGTAGTCTTAGAAACTATCACTAATCATTTTGTTGCCTATACCAACTGCTTTAATATATGGATAATAACAGTGCTGACACATTGGCCCAAAATCCCGAAAATACTTATTAAAAGAAAATCACCCCGATCAAAAATGCTATGACCGCAATCGCTGCCAACATCTGGATTGACAATCCCTGCTGCACGTGAATCAGAGCGGGCGATGCGTTCTCTTTTGACCCTCCACCTGAATGCACCTCCGCTGACGCTCCTTCTTTTCGCCGCCGCAGAAGGTTCAATCGCTCAACTTCGGCCTTGTACCCTTCACAGGCTGCCTGCAAAGCTTTGACCTTCTCCCGCGCATCAGTAAGCTCCTTGTCTACCAGGTCCACAGTCTTGGCGTCATCTGCACGACTCAGATTGCCGGAACGCACAGCTGGGGGCGGTGTAGGGCGAACTTGGTCGCTACGTCCAATGCTCACAGGCTGTACAGAAGGGCTGGGCTCAGCTGCAGACGGAGGTGGTGATGGCAGCTGCGGCGGGGACTGGAGGGAGAGAGAAGAGCGTGGCGATGTGGTGTTCGCGTCTGTGAATTCTTGTTTGGTGCTCGGTTGTCGGGATACGCTAGTAGAGGTATTCGACATGGAAGACTCCTGCCGTCGATGTCCTTGCTCCTGATCTGCGGGCAGGAACACACACCTCAGCTTTCTCTCCACCAGAACATGACTGGCCGCTTCAGGGCTGCTCTTCTTGAGTTGCTCCGCTTGAAGCCATAACTCTTGAAGCCTGTTAGTAAACTGATCTCCCTCTGCAACCATGAGATCTGCGGGAATCTTTATGCCTTGAACAAGAAATTTGTCTTTGCTCTTTGCATCCGCCGGCGGATCCTCCTTCATTGCCTGCAAAAGGACTTGCACCTCTACCGAGGCGCCTGGAGGGATACGCCCACTGTTAGGTCTGACACAGTACTGCTTGGGAGCGGTAGTCTTCACTTTGAAAGCAACGGGAGACTCGGGGTGGATGTTGGATACTATAAGACTTTGCTTGACCACATGAGTGAATGGGCGTCGGAACTCCAGCTCCCTTTCAGGGGCCAGTTTGAGAAAATGGCTTTGAGATGAATCCATGGTTCTGCGTGGCCTACAGCGCGCGGCGTTAGCCAAAGATGAGACATGGGGTGTGCCGTTGGGCAAATGACCAAGTTCGACGTACCGGCAATCTGAGTAATGATCCGCAACAAAGGTGTCCCCCCAAGTTTGTCAAAATGACTCGCGGTTGGAGTCGGGATTAGGTCAGCCGACACCCCCTCGGTCCCTTTCCTCCTTCCTACGGCTTTGCACTTTGTTGCGTTGGTACTTTTGCAAAATGGCTAGAGCTGAAGATTACTCTACTAGGCACCGTCTGGCTCTTGTTGGTCGGTCCGGGTATCTCGTGGACTCCCGTTTGAGCTGACGCTAACTTTCGCGATCTAGCCTTGGGGATATTTTCAGCACTGACCACTGCTGGAGTTATCTTTGGGTTCCAAGCTCTTCGTCCGGCGCTCATTGATAGCCATGTGTATGAGGACCTATGCTCTCCCGCCGAGGACAAGCCGTGCAATGCACAAGTGCTTCGTCTCAACCTTATGTTTGCAAGTAAGTTGGGAAGGCAGGTGCCGCTCTCATGACCCGCGCTAATGAGAAGAAAAAAGTTGCTTCAACCGGTGCCAACCTTGCTTCACTGCCTATCGGAATGATTCTCGACAAATACGGACCCCGTGCAACGATGCTGTTAGGAAGCGGACTATTTTTGCTTGGGTCAATATTATTTGGGTGTAGCAACCCAAACTTTGACGGTTACATAATAGGATACTTACTTTTGGGCGTCGGCGGGCCTTTCTGTTTCATCGCGGTGAGGAATGTCGAATTTAAGCATCAACTTATAAGAAAGACTGAATACAGCCCGTAGAGCCTTCATATTAGCCTTACCTTTCCCTCGCGTCAGTATCCAGATGTATCTGCAACTTTGATTAGCGAGCAAGCTCTGATATCTGCTCGTAGATTCCGGAAAGATAATGGCTGCGCTCACAGGTGCTTTTGATGCTTCCAGCATCATCTATCTCATCTTTGCGGTCAGTCTTATTTGGATTGCTTATTTGCATAATCATTTTCTTAATTGGGCTTTCACGGTGGCAGGACCTTTACAAGGCCCTTGGTGGTTCCATACAAAGATATTTTGCAGCCTACAGGTAGAAATACGGCATCGTGCCGCTCTCGCAAAGCAACTAGCTTACATGTGCAACCAGCGTTGTTCCAATAGTGATTGTCATCGCTACCCTGCTGCTAATGCCAAAATCTTCATTCGGCAAGCATCAAGAAGAAGGTGGCGAAAGTGAGATCGAAACGGACGAAGGACAACCTTTATTGGCTCCGACTGTGGCAACCGAAAATGCCACAGAGCTTTTCTGGAAACAATTTAAAAGCCCGGAATTTTGGTCAGTTGAAATAGTCAGACTGCTGTAATACTTAGGCTGAATACTTGAAAAAAGCAACTAATTTATGGTCCTGATTAGGGGTATCACCTCCACAATATGTCTCTTTATGCTCAGATTAAATTTCTATATTTCGTCCATAAAGGAGCAGTTATTGGATTTGTCAAGAACTCCTGCCGATCTTGACGAGGGTAAGGATACGGCTTGTCTATCTTTGGGCGTATTACTCTTGGCTGATACTAGGTCGAACATGGAAGTTGATCGAATAGTATCCTACTTCAATGTGGCACTTCCCCTGGCTGGTTTGGTGTCTATTCCAGCCGTTGGACACCTCTTGGACAACTTCTCGTTCAAGATCAGCTTTGTGGTTCTATGGATATTCGGATTATCATTTGGGATTCTATCGTAAGAGCACGTCCGGCTTCTGCAGCCACTTTACCAGGCTAACGCACGTATGGCCCTACGACCGTCAACCAGCCTGGTTCCAAATGTACCTTTGCAGTACCTCTCAGGTGAGCTGCACACCATTTCCCGACGTCAGCGGAACTACGCTGCACCTGGATGCTAATCCTTTTATACTAGTCGCCATATTTGTGCTAAAGCGACCTCTACTGTACACGATTGGAAACGATTTTTGTGCCAAGACGTTCGCATCTAGTGGCTGTTGCGGATGTTGACTTGTTAGCTAATACCAATCGCTTTATAGGTTCGGTTTTGTTACGTTCGGACGGCTTTACGGTATCATGAATGTTCTCGCGGGACTCTTTTCGATGCTGCAGTACCTGTTCAATTATGTGGCTCTCGATTTGATGAACGGACATTTCTGGGCGGTCAATCTGTCCCTAACCGTCGTGACCGGCCTGCTTCTAATTTTCCCGATTTATCTTGGTTTGCGACAGCAGTCAGTCTAACTTTGTTAGTGGCGTAGATCGATCGAATTCCTATTCTCACTTCTAGTAGACTTAGTGGGAGGGCCGCTTCAGACCTGTAGTTTGGACGTAAGCTAAGAACACAGACGCCGGATGCGCCAGAACAGCATTATACTATTTACAAGACATAATCTAAGCTACTTCCGTTTTTTTGCGCTTCCCTTGCTATCGTCTCTCCCTTTTCTCTTCTTTTCGTCTTTCTCCTCCTCCACCTCCGCGGTCTCTTTCGATATGAGACTAACTAGAGTATTGCATCGCCGTTGAATTTCTTGCGCTGTGCGGGACTTGATGAACCAATCAAATCGGAATAGGGGTGACCGTTTCACCTCGTCCAAGATTTTATCGTAGACATCATCTGAACCATAGCCGAAGCGTTCCAACATGACGAGCTAGGAAAGATTTTAATCATGATTTGCGGGGTCCACTCAAGGCAGATAACGTCTTCCACCATGAACCTTACCAAAAAGCGGTCTTCCTCCTCTGTGAAGTTTTTGCCCTTGCTTTGCAAATACTGTATCTTCAGTTGCTGCAAGGGGGCACGGTGCTGCCTAACCTTTGCCGTCAAGGCATCCTGAATTTCCTGAGTCCTTTTCAATTTGGCTTCACCTTTTTCTATGTTCGCAATGATCTTCTCATAATCTGGATCATGGAATGAGTATTGTACGTCCATCCCGCCAAGAAGTACACTTGCTTCTGATGTGCACGTACCGGCAATTTCTCTGAAGCGCTTCCAGAACACAGCCGCGTACTGTTTCACCTCGGATGCGGTTTTCCCCTCCACTTCTTGCGCAATTGCCTCAAGATCATGTCTGAAAGATATTGACCTAGTTAGCGTAATTCATAGCCGGGTATACCTGAAGACCATGTCACCTTCCGTTCTTCTCGTTAGCCTTGCAAAATGCGATGAAGTCTCGCTTCGACCAATCGCCAAATCCCTGACCGCGACAGAAGCCATGTCAACGTCCGCAGAAGAAATTCTACGACAAATAGAAATTGCGTACTTTGGTCAACAGTTTCTCCTTTTCAGCAATTTCAGCTTCGGAGAGCGGCTCAGCTAGAGGGATAAGAGGGAATGTCAAATTCATAAAACCGCGCGGCTGACAGATTATTGCACCAAGTATTACCTTGATCAACCTTGGCTTGCTCTTCCTTCATTTTCTCCGCTGTATCTTCTTCATTTTCACCTTCTACATCCTCGGGCCTCACTTTATACCCAATCTCTTTCTGTTGGGGGGATAAGCACGGTAGGACAACGGTATAAGACAGCCTATGCCTGAACCTACGCGGAAAGCGAGGATTTCTCTTTCTTGCAAATCCTTCAGACGCGCCGGATAGAACTGGAAATCTTGGCTGCGGCATTTGGTTATTCTCCTTATTCTATCAAATAGCTCTGCACACTGCGCTTCCTTACATGTTTGCAATTCTTGGTGGCTTGGGAGCCTTCTCCTTTGCAGTTCGGCCTCCTGTTTGTAGCATAACCTTGTAATACTCCTGCTCGGAATACGATGCCAAAACTAGGAAAGAGTTTCCAGCTCACAACATGGCTAGAGCCGTTGATAAGGATAATCATGCTTACGGTTCTTTCGCTCGCGCTTAGCGGGTCCAATCCATCCAAAGCTACCGCCTTCCTTTTTCTGATAGACGGTCACAATTAACCTTTCCGACACGAGCCAGTTGTATTCTTCTGCTACTCACTCGGAAGTCTGCACCTTCCCATTCGTAGACACTCCCGCCACCCGCTAAGCTGAATTTTTGCAGATCATCAAGACCCATGTTGGCATATTTTGAGTCCAGCTCTGCAGTCTTCTGTTCGGATCGCTTGAGAACCTCTTCAATATTATCTCCTGTAATCGTACTTGAATCCGCCCGAGTTAGTGACTCAGTCTCCCAAGTTCCTCAGATCGTTGACAAATACCTGTCCGTCGACTTGAAAATATCCTGTGCTCCATGTTGAATCATCGAGACAAGGTCATCCTTGGATGCCGCTACAGTACAAATGTCAATGAGCTGATGCCTCTACAGCAATTGCTGGCTTCCGTTATACCTTTACTATTTTGCACGGATCTGCCTTGTTGAATGACGAGCTGGTCAAGACGAAGCTTTTGTGTTGCACGATCGATGACTTTTTCTTCAACTGCATTCTGGAGAGTCACCAGGATGAGTCTGCCACATGTGTGTCGGACTTTCATAGCACAACTCCCAAGCCTGTCCTACCTCGGTGATAAATCGGAAAACAACGACTTGCTTTTTCTGCCCGATACGATGTGCGCGATCCTCAGCTTGAAGGTCAACTTGCGGATTCCAGTCGCTATCGTACATGATGACAGTGTCCGCGGTAGCCAAGTTGATGCCGAGACCGCCCGCCCGTGTAGTCAATAAGAATATAAATTTGGAACTGTCGGGTTTGTTGTATTCATCGATACTGGCAACCCGATCCTCATGCGGAGTCTGTCCATCTATTCGGCAGTATTGATATCCACGAAAGATGCAATAATCCTCCAGAATATCTAGCATTCTGCTCATCTGACTAAACAAGAGCACGCGCGACCCTTGAGCTTTTGAGCGCTCCAACAGCTTGTCTAAAACTACCATCTTTCCTGCATTTTCAATGATATGCTCGTCAGTTGTATAAGGTGGTCCTGGCTCTGCACCATCGAAGAGGTACGGATGGTTACAACATTTACGCAGTTGCATCACAATGTTTTGCAACCTTGTAAGCCGAGTTTTACTCTGCTTGTCGCCGAGAGCATCATTTACTGCGTCAATGTCCTTTTCAAGCAGGTTCCGATACCATCTTCGCTGCATCGCGCTCATCCCAACATAGATATTGACCCTCTTTTTTGGTAAGAGCGATTTCTCAACATCTGCTTTGATACGCCTGAGTAAAAACGGTCGGAGGACCTTGTGGAGCTGGGAGACGACCTTATCCTGGTCTCCTCCTTGAGACTCAAACCATCGGTCAAAATCTTCTGACGAACTGAAAATGTCTGGAAGAAGGAAATTCAAGAGTGCCCATAGCTCGTGCAAGTTGTTCTGGAGAGGGGTTCCCGTTAACAACAGGCGATTACGACACTGAAACTCTCGCACGATTTGAGACAGGGCCGAGTTTTCATTCTTGATTCTATGTGCCTCGTCAATGACAATGTACTGCCAAGACAATTTCCGGAAATGTGCCTTCTCCAAGAGGCACATCTCGTAAGATGTCACGCAAACTTCAAAGTCTTGGGCTAGCAACTTGTCTTGCACTACTGCTTGTCGTTCCGGCTTACTCCCATGGAACATAAAAACATCTAATGAGGGCACCCATCGCTTGAATTCGTTCACCCAGTTGTGTAAAGTAGACTTTGGAACTATAACCAGATGAGGTCCATCGATCGACTGGAAATGCTTAAGGTAACCCAAAAATGATATGGATTGAAGCGTTTTCCCAAGACCCATCTCATCTGCAAGAATTCCGTTGATTCCATTTTCAAAGAGTGAGATCAACCAGTTCAAGCCTTGAACCTGGTAGTCTCTCATTGGAGCGTGCTTGACATACGGTGGAGATTCATCGAAGACAAACGGAGCTGGCTCCTCCTCCTGCTCGTCCTTTAAAAGTTCTTCATCTTCTTCCTTCTCAGTTTTGCGATGACGTCGTGATCCGATCTTGGAGCTTTTCTTTGCCTTCTCAGCGTCCGCTGCTTCCTCCAACGCCGTGACATCCATACCTTTCATCTTATTTATGTTGATGAAATGTGCGAAAAGCTCTGTCTGACCCATAAGATAGGCATATCGCTTTTGCTGGTCCTTTGCTTTCTTTCGCTGCAGTTCCTCAGAATCTCTGGCAAACCCTGCCTTTCGTTTGGCATTCAAGGCGCGGTCGACCGGGCGTTTTACATGTCTAGCCTCTTGTGTGCTCTTCTCACTTTCCGTCTGCAGGTCATCGTCGACATCCATACCGTCGCTAACGGTCCCATTATTCTCCTCTGCGCTTACAGCCTCCGCTTGTTCAGGATTGTCTATCGATGACATGGCTGCAGTTTCGACATTGGAGATCAGCGAGGTTCTGCTTCTAAGAAGTCACGTGAGGTCCACTCTATCCCGAGTGATATGTCCGACTTCGAATCAAGCTCAAAATCCGCGCAGGAAAAAGAACTCTAAAAAAGTTACAGCGGCTGCAAATACATAGTAGAAAGAAGGATGTATTCTAATGACAAAGTGTCAATGTAAACAGTTTAATTGGCGAATTCATCATATAAAAAGTACGAAGGATGATCGCCAGTAAAGTCCTCCCTCAGCAGCATATATTCTATCACAAAAATCTAGTGTCCAGGTTCAACGAGTTCCGTGTTGGTATAGACGACGGGACTCTTCTTGAATCCATTGAACTGGGACGCAGCGCACATGGTGTATGCGCCCATATTGTCGAAATGCAGCCAGTCGCCGACCTGCATCTCAGGAAGGGAAAAGCCCTTGCCAATACAATCGATGGAGTCACAAGTGGGGCCCCACACGCTACAAGGGAATTCGGCCTCTTGAATCGCGTGCTTGTACATAAAAGCACCCGAACGCGCGAGTACATTCGGAGTAACCACAGCATGATCAAAAGTGATGCAGTTGAAGCTTCCGTACATTCCATCATTGATGTAGTACATGTAAGAAGGATGATCATCGCGGGTGGCAACGGCGCTCGCCTCACTCTCGTCGATAGCACTGCTTTTCCGATCCCGGGGAACCACGCGGCGCGCAATGACATTGACCGCCAAGGTGAAAGCCGAAGAAACATAGTAGCGACCCGGCTCCGCGATAACGCGTACCTCGGGACCAAAATGTTGGTCAATGGCCGGTCCGAGCACAGCCGCAATCTGCTGAAAGCTGACACCGGGAGCGTTGTTGCCAGGGAAGCCACCTCCAACATCGAGAAGGTGGAAGTCGTAACCCCACGCTTTTCCCTCATCGAAAGCCTTGCGAGCGAGCATAACAGCTTCGCCAAAAGCACTAGCATCAAAGCATCCACTTCCAACGTGGAAACTGATGCCGATGACATCCATGTCGAGCTCACGAGCTGCTTTGAGAAGATGGGGCACAGCTGCCATGGGCGCTCCAAACTTAACGCCAAGTTTGCAGATCGATCTCGAGTCATCCGTCAGGATACGAAGAATCATCTGGGCGTTTGGGTGAATAGCCTTCACCTTCCGTAGTTCGTCAGCATTATCGAAAGTCATCATCCTGACTCCAGTAGCAGCGGCAAAGCGAATGTGGGACGCTTGCTTGCAAGGGTTGGCGTATATAATCTTGGAGGGGTGCACGCCCTGGTCCAACGCCATCTGGATCTCACCCTTGCTCGCACAATCAAAGCCGGTTCCGAGTGAAGTAAGGGTCTTCAATACCATGGTATCGGGGTTACACTTCACGGCTGTCAATGTAGAGAGAACTAGTGAGCGAGGTACAATACGGCACATCGCAATGATGCAGAATGCCTACCATAAAAGGGCTCGACACGAGGAAGGAGCTGCTTCCACTGTGCATGCTGGCGGGCTACTTCTCCAAGATCACCAACGAAAAAAGAGTCTTGCGCTTCGGGATTCGTCACATCGTAGTCAACTGTGCGGCTACGCAAAATTGATCCAACGGACCGCGAACTCACGTTCGCGGGCTCCGCCGTGGCCATCCCAGAGGACAAGCCATGGTGGAGCTTTGTAAGAGACTGCTTACGCGAGAGAGCACCGAAAAATTCAGTATCGGGGTTGATGAAAGGTACGATAACCTCCTTCATCGGACCGGACGTAATAAAAGCGCGACGCGTTGGAAGAGAGGAGGAAAGGACGGTGAGAGGGCACGGGCCCGGATTAGCGAGTGACTAGTGAAGTAAAGTTTGGAAAAATGGAGTTTCAGGCGCCTTCTGCACCTGCCCAAGGGGGTTCTAAAGAAAACGCCGAGAGTTGGTTGGTCTGCACGAAATACTCAAGAAACATATTGAACAAAAACAAACCTGGAAGAATCCCCGGAAGGAGACGAATGTTAAGTCGACTTGGGAAGTACGTGGTTGCAGGTGCACTTCTGGGGTAACCCGAAGTGCAAAGTTACAAGATGAGGGCGAATACCCTGATGATTTGAGACCGAAGAGCACAAAGCCTTCGGCTTAACCGTTAAAAGATTGCGCGAAACAAGAAGCGAGTGGAAGAATCCGTTTTGTTTGAACGGAATCCTAAAAAGTAGGCAAAAGATGTTGGGTAGAAAATGTTGGGGGGACTACAGTTGGGGGGGCCCCTTTTATAGTCGAGGTTAAGCACGAACGAAGTGTGAAAAAAAGACGCGCCGATTGATTCCATAATGCATTTTGGCCAGTTTGCGAATCCCGTTTGTTTTCTTGGGGACAATACGAAAACAAAGACGCTTTTCGCCAAGATCCCCCCCAAAAATAAAAAACCTCGCCTTGGCCTCTCCCCAAAAATAAACCTCCGCCTTGGCGAATGGTTACTTTTTTTTATGGTTGGGGGGGGGGCTCTTGTTGTGGTATATCGGGGCTGATGATGGATGAAAGACATCCCAACCAGCCAATGACGACGCTAGTCCAGAACAATCGCTGGAAGCATTTATGGCTGTTCTTTGTGATGATTTGGTTATTCCCCCCCCCCCCCCCAAAAAAAAAAAAAAGAATCAGAACAAAACGATCCAACGTTCCAAACTGCGGGAATCGACCAAGGGTAGTTCAACTGCCTTTCAGTCTCAAGACTCGTTGAATTTGGTAACATTTGCAGATCTGACGTCGACTTTTCTTCCCGTCATGGTTCAGTATCTCGCACAATATTTTGAATGAAGTATATAAAAGCTAATTGTGGCATATGTCATCTTCGTGTGCCGCTGCACCGCTCTTCAATGGCGACTTTTTCTGGTCCGTTTTGTAAACATGACATCCAGAATCCAGTGGATACTGGACATAATGCTCAACAACTCTACAACCGTAGCGGTTGTAGGGAAGGTTGCTCCCAAAAACTTCCTCTGATGATTCGCTTAGGCACACATTGCGAGATATCTACGAAAATCACTGGCACACTCTGGCAAAAAGAGGCTCGCAATGTTGCCCCTTTAAGGCCAGCAGAGGCAGCGATAACAAAAGGCGTCCATGTTTTGACAGCCACACTAATGCAAACCTGTCTCCGCACACCCGGCACCGACTATGACGTCAACAGCTACAGGCTCATCAGTGGTTTGAGTTCTGAGCAAGTCGATCAATGACCGACAAGTATTAATTAGTGTACTATTTAACAACGATCATTGATGAACTACGGCCAATATATCAATTCCCAGTAAACTAATCAGTGACCGCTTGGGACTCTGTTTCCTCCTCGCCAACATTGTCTTCCATTGCTTTCAACAATTGACGATAACCGCGGCTATGCGTGAAGACGTCAAGCACTTCAGCGCTGCAATTCAAAAATCAACACGTCAAGGCTGGGGCAACACTCACCAATTGGTGCCTAACATGAGAGCCCTCCAAGTTCCAAGTAGAGTGCGTCCTTCTTCGTCCTTCAAAAGATCACGTAAAATGTTCAAGTCCATGAGCATGCTGGCGAGCAGAATCGCCCACTGTCTACAACCGGATTTCAGGGTGGCTTGGAGTAATACCCTGGTTATAAAACCGTGTTGTGAGTCGGGTACCAGATTGACAGCCGACATAGTCAGTTACATACCAAATTTCAGAGACTTCGGGTTTTGAAAGTCCACCTGGATGAATGCCCGACATTCCGCTCTTCGTGGGAGAGAAAGTCGTCTTAGCTCTCCTGCGCAGCATCTGTGTTGAGGCGCTCAGAGCCGGATCGCTGTCGTCCCGCGACTGTAAACGTCCGGCTTCAGTAGCACCCCCGTCAAGTGCTCGTGCAAATGTGCCATCCGCGTAGGCATACGTTTTCCGACGAATAGTAGTCTGCGGATCGGAACTGGCTTTGACGATTGCCTGAATCTGTTTCATGTCATCTATCGATAAACGAAATACTTATGAGGATTGCTACCGAACATCTCAGGCTACTTGATCAACCTACTTGGCCAAGGCCATTGAAATTGCTCATGTATTGAAGCAAAAGCCATTGGCATATCGTCTATCAAAGCAGCTCGATTCCTAATGAGCAATGGCACTCTGGTAAGCAACTGCCCGCAAAGCAACATTATCTCAACAAGGAGTCCACGTACCGTTCCTTTTCCAACCATACCTCCATCGAGAAATCTAGGGCTACGGCAAATCGACCGAAGGCTCTCAGTCGATACTTCCTCAACAGTTGCCGCGCGTGCTTGCTAATAAGGATCTCCAGATAGAACTAGCAAGCATTGCGTCAGCAGACAGTAATTCACACGAGATACAAATAACCTACGGAGTCGCTCATTCTCGCTTCATCTGTGGCGCTATGTAAGACGCCTCGAAAGATAAGCGTCCTAGGTCGAGGTAGCTGGTATAAACAAGTCCTTACTTGGATTTTTGCGTTTGATCGGTAGTCTTTGACTGGCTGTTATCGAAAGCCGCAAAATTGCTATTTGATCGAATAATATCTCGATAAATCTCTCCTTCCGCTCCTAATTATTATTACCACAGCATTATTAACGGCCGCTATGTCGACGAGACGCTAAATATCTATACCGTCGATGGACGTTAAAAATCGCACAAGCTCCTTGCCCGTCTGCCAAGAATGATATTAAGCAACAGTGATGGCAAAAGACAACCCACTACAGTCTCGTCGCACCTCAAAGTCCTCTAATTCAAACGCTCGCTCTAACAGGTCCACTGCCAGCTAACGGAAGCCCGTTTCCAGCGGGTTAGCATATCTCACATTTCAATGAACTACGTAGAGGAGTCCAATTGAATAGAGTACCTTCCCACTGACTGTCGCGGGTTCCAAAGTTTGGATTATGATTAAATAAGATGTCGCCGTTTTCAGAAAACCGTTCTCAAGAGATTTCTATTCGAATCCGCATATATCATTAGCAAGTCGTTTAGCATGCACTTCACTTCTCGTTGCAACCTTAAATAGTTCCTTAGGGTCCCCTGCAATCGAAAAAAAATACTCCCATAGTGCAACTTCCGTCTTCCGTGCGCACTGGACAATTATATCCAAGTAATCAGGAAAATGCTCCAAGAAACGAATCACGCGAGGTAGAATGGCATCTAGAACAACAGTTGAGCAAAGCAATCCAATGAGAGGGAATTTGGCTGGCGATTGAACCAATGTTACCTGGAGAAAAGCCAGCATATGTTTCGGCTTCAATTTCCAAGACTTGATGCAAAAGTACCTCCAACGCGTGATCAAAATACGCCAAGTGTCGATAATAGTCCGCAAATGTGATTGCCTCTTTTTCTGACCTTTACACAGCAGAATGACGATATCAGGAATGGGGCGAGTATTTAAATTGAGAGGTGGATGTGAAACTCACCCTTGGCTCAGCATGTAGCGGATCATTGTGTGCAAAAATAGATGCGTCTACAACGACAGTCAGACCCAAGTAAGGAGCAGGTGTTCACGTGTGAAAACTCACCCTAAGGTCAAGCCTGTATAGAGTGCAATTCATCGCTGTTCTTACTGTCATGCGCTGATTGACACCGGCTATTATTCCCCGGTGCATCATTATGGCTACCCGCTGCATGTAAGTGAAAAGAGCCAGCACATCATGCAAAACACTCAGTGTCGCTTACTGAGGGGGTAAAAGTCCACATGGAGTTGTAGGGATTCGGTGAGGTTTTCTTTCGGCACCAGGGCGGATGTTTCATCACTCGTGAGATTTAGGTTAACCCAGATCTGGCGGAATGGCCACATCAGCTTTTAGCATTCTATCGCACAATACATGAACGAAATCGTAGGACCTTGAAACCGGAGGCATCATATGCCCAGAGGGAATTCACCAAGTCACCAACGCGATCTTGATGCCTGGACACCCAGAAGAACTCGATCTTGTCTGAGAGCCCAATCATTTCCCATCCACCATCCCACTAGGACCAAATACGTAAGCCAAAATGCATTAGATGGTATATAGTTCATTAGCTCACCAATTCGCGCAGAATGCTGAGCTCTCCGCAGCTCAAAATGACCACCGGTGCATGTATGATATCCTCAACCGTCCCTTCACCTAGCGCAATATTGAGGGATTCGCAATCAATGAATACATGGGATCAACTTACCAGCCGGTGAATACCACGAAATGCTTTGGACTGAGGACGGATTCATTATAACTCCTTCCAGGGATATTTGCTGTTGAAGGGCCAACCTTACACGTTCAGCTGTGGAAAATACCGAACGAAGAGCGATTAGACCGGACTATATCGATCCAGTTAGATTCCACGACCCCTCAAATAGTGCCGTACATTCTGTTGTGATTGAGTAAAATCGCATCACATTATCGGCAGCATATATAAGCAAATTCGCATCTAGACAGTTCATGGCTACAATGCACCGCGGCAACCGCTCAGTGTGGAGTGCAAGTGTAGAGGACAAGTTGGTTTCACGGGAGAAGAAGCGCAGCTGTTCCAGCATTCAGTAGCGGCTCAAGAATAAACGGCCACCGCACCGTACCTCATGATTCTGCGTGTCAAGATCTTGACATGCTACAATGAGAATATCTCGATACCAGAGCATTCCCCCGGTGACCGTGAAACTTTGCTCCTGAAAAACAAGTCCGCATTTTATTAATATTCGTAATTAGCAATTGAAAAATAATTAAAAGCACCTGCTGCTCATTTCCAAACAGCTTCCATCGATTGGAAACCGCGCTGTAATGTGCCAAACCTTTGGTTCCTGCGATGGCCACGTAGTGTCCAGTAGAGTTGATTGATGTATGCTAGAACGGCTACAGGTGTCAAGTGTGCATCTCTGCAATACTATCATTATCAATAGATCCATCACACCTTAATTGGCCAATTTTGAGTGATATACATTGTCGGTATCTTACCGCAAGATCGGAAGAGCGGTTAAGTCAAATGAATGTGGTTAAGGATCATCAACGTACGAACCTGTATTGTGTCCCACTGCGGCATATCCAGATTCATAACATCAAAGTCCCAGTAATTGCCCTCGTATAGCAGAAGTTTATCATCCTGGACAAGGATTATACATCGACTGTTGTCCTATATAACGAAAACAGTTCAGTCACAGTAAAGTGTAGAGGAAGACCAAGATGCCATATCACCTGAATATTGGAACAAGCGAGGGCAGACTTTGCAAACTGCAAGACCGATATCTCTGTGATGGGATCTTCAAAAGGAAGGTGGGTTATGTTTGCTGGTGTGTGCAGACCTCAGCAAAAAGCACCCGTACCATGGCTGAAGATCTCAACAGGAAGAACATGGAGCTCATAGCTTCCGATCCCCCAAAACTGGAAAGAGTATGTCTTCAGTTCACAGTCCAATCCAATGGTTCGCGCATCCATACCAGATCTCTAACGCCTGAGAAATACTGCTCCATTGATGCATCACTACTATCCTCTCTAGAGGGACCCCGAATAACATCAAAACCCATTTTTAACCGACATGTCTGGCACACCACTTACACTTGCTGAGCAAGAACATCCTCTGAGACCGTGCACATCAACAGGTGTCCAAAGGTACTCCACACTGACAAGCCACCAATGATCCACCCAACTGCTAATGCATAACCATCTCGTGACCAGTGCAATGCACTCACTGCACCCAATTGAACTGATCCGTAACCTATCAGGGCGTCACATCAGTATCCACAGCTTGGACCTTTCCATGTCCTTGCGAGCCTCTTGGGATTTCTGTAAATCCCTTTAGAGTCACTTACCGCCTCCAGCCGATTCTACAGTGCATTTATGGGAAAAGCGTAGCTCGGATCGGTCTTCCGTCAGAGAAAAGACATGCACTTCACCACTGCATGGCATTAAGACAGTTCGTTATCTTTCAGTTTATTATTCTGCCTGCCCATCTATAGCTTACGTGGTTGTTCCAACTGCAACCAGATGGAACAGAGAGTTGATCGCAACGTATGTAGACCTTGCATCATTTTCTTCTCCACCGTAGAAGCGTAGGCCGGACCAAGTTGACATTACACCTTTACTTCCCTTAGAAACAAGGCATTAGAATTCACTGTAAGGTATCATTCTGGCGTTGTGTCTCACGTACAGGTGTGTTGCGGACACCTTTTCCCCGCTGAGCCAAGTACGCGTTGCCCGTTACTGTTACCCATGCAAAGAGATCCATTGATGCATTGGCTACTATTTGCGCCAAACCTATATAGATGAAAAGTCGACAAAATATTCCTCGAGTTAATTACAGGTTGCATCTGGAAATACGCCAATCTTACCGTCTCCTCCATCTTCATAGAAGTCCAAGTCCAGTAATGAAACAGTTCCCGCCAGATTCACTTCGCCATTCCACGAGAGAGAAAGTAAGGAGGGCGATCGTTGAGTACAGAGGATCAGCTCGTTTTTCAACCCTATCCCACTGAAATATCCAACCAACGGCAAGATCCATTTAATTCTCGGGTATCTTCAATAGACTAGCCATTGAACATCTACCGGCAACTGTAATATCTCGTACCATTGAACTCCGGTATCAATATCTAATGCCATTTTGAAGCGTAGCGCTTTGCTTGGAATTCCGCGTCCCTCCCCCGGGCCGGTGAGATAATGGTGTGGCACAGAGAACTGGAACTCGTACAATTTGCTATTGATACCGTGGACGTCGTAGAAATGCAAGAATCCTTTATTTGTCTGAGGTTCGCATGTAATGTAACAAGTATAATCCAGATGATATATTACTAGGCAAGTCCCAAGTTCACGTCTACCAACAAGCTCAATCTCAAAAATGCGTACCACGACAACAAGCGCCGTCCCGTCTGGCTTCCAAATCAAGTCCACATTCTCGCCATCTTCTAGAACCGTAGCGTCCGAGCGTTTCACCAGCGAGAGAAGTACGGCGGGCTGCAGATAAGATATGTCAATGGGCCGAACAAAGTATCATAAAGATAGTGGGTCGTAGAATCCAATATCCGCCGTGGCAAACGCGCTCTTTTGCCACCCGTGCTCGACCTTCAAGGATAAATAGTGCTTATTGCAGAACATACTCTAGTGGACCACAAGTAAATTGTATCGCGGGAAATAGCAGCGAAAAGCCCGGTGTCATGGCAGGCTTTCAGGCAAACTAGTGACTGGGTGCGAGAAGGGTGATCACTGGGTTCACTGGCACTTTCATCGTAGCTGGTAGATGGAATGCTAAGGATCTTCGCGCCGGAGGTTGCGAAGAACATTGGAGAGATCTCGTTGCACTGTCCATTAGGGAAAACGATAAGACGTGGGACCCAAATGTGGACAAATTACGCTTACGAAATACACATGACATCTGCAAACGAAGTAGAGCAATATTCATGCGATGAATCGCGTCTTTCATTGTACTATCTACATGATATAGACTAATTTGGATTTCCATTCGGAGGAGGAGGGGGAGGAACCGCGTGATATTCAGAGTCAGGAGGAGGGGGTGGAGGTGGTGCATTGTCACCGGGTGATGTAGCTGGTGGTGGCGGAGGAGGTGGTGCTGCCATCGCGGCCGTTGCATACGGATCAGCGTAACCGTAATAAGCACCATACTGTGCGTATTGGTCATATCCGCTATACTGGGCATATTGTGCGTCTCCCCACTGACCTCCAGTGTGGCCATATGGCGCCGGATAGGCCTGGGCACCCGGATATGAAGGGTACGCAGGACGAGGAGGCTGTGGTGGAGGTCTAAATGCTGCACGTTGTTGCTTACTACGCTCGTATTCCGTCTTCACTGTTTCAATCAAATTCTCACAAAGACGTTTCGCCGCGTCGACAGATTCCTGTGCATGACCTCTGGGCATTAAAGTAGGACATTAGAGAGCGGAATTAGAGAGCGGAATATTTGCTGTAGACCCTTACGTCACATGAATATGTAGAGGTTCTGGTGCCTCCTGGCCCGATAGCTGTTCGATGTACCCCGACCCGCGGCCTTTCAGCTGAACCTTTGTGGAAGTTTCCTGCTGTATATGCTTGACATACTGCCCGCCAGGACCGACCAGCTTTGCCCGAACATTGAACATTCTGTCAGGTTCAATCCCCACAAATACTTTTGCCGAAAACAGCTGTCTAGCAGCACCCTATGGTACAAAGGAAAAGCATGAGATGCCACCGTTCTGTTCGTCGATAAGGAGAACGATTGGCAAAACTCACTCCCGGACCGTGTCCGCTAGGCCTTCGCTCTTCGGGAAAGGCAGGTGGAGCTTGATTGATGAGCTCATCGATAGCAGCCAGTGCCGCATCCAAAGCCTCTTGTGTAGCCGCTGAGACGTGCAGATAGAGAGGCTGCGAAATGTTATTCTAACTATTCATGACTGACTCGCTCGATCTTGACTTACCGGATCTCTTTCCGTTGCCAAATTCTTATCAGGATAATATTTTCCACGAGTAATGACACTGTCATTTGAAGAGTAACATTGTAAGCTGCTGAAGGCGTCGTCCACACAACCGCAACAATACATACTCCGCCCCAGTATCTTGCTTAATCTTCAACTGGGTTGCCCCTTTTGTGAGGAGATATCGGTTCTTGATGTCGTTAATTGGGACATCTTTCATGAACTCCTCTTTCTGGAGATGCAGACAATCAGGATTTAATCATATATATTACCACAAGTTGCGTCCAACAAAACTCACCACGCCAAGTTTTGCGCTCAGAGAGGGTAGATCAAGGGGCGGCACGGATCCTTTGCCACTAGTTTGCGCAGCGAGCTGGGAAAGGATCCGCGAAGCTGCAGCAGTTGCCTTCTCCAATGCCTGTTGTGCAGCTGTTTCACTGTCAATGGTCTGGTCGGGCGGGGTAACACTGCTTGGAGTTTGCTGCGATGGCGAAGATACTTTGACCCGCTGAGGTTCCGGCTCTCCAGCCTCGGATACATCCCATTTGCGCTTTTTCTGCGTTCTAAACGGCCAGAGACAGGGTGCATAAGAAAGAACCCATCATTCTGCTCCCAAAAGGACACTTACGTTTTGGTTGAGTCGGTTGTCATCTCCCCCATGTATCTTTAACAAAATCCAACTTGTTTCGGTCCCTGTCCCAAAACCAATGCACCAATGTTGACCAGTTTCTGTGCCATTACAGTATGTCATGTGACATTATGAATTCTGCCCGTTGTTTCTTTCCTTCTGCGCTGTTTCTTTTGCATTCCCTTTTTTGTCGTTTTGCACGTGCAGCTCCGGTTGGTTCTTGCCACGAGCGATAATGCAAGAAAAGGGCCATTTGTTGAGGTTATAAAAGGAGCACCGGAGGGTAAAAGCCCCGTTTCTTGTTCTGTGAACATTCGCAACTTCCATCATGAAATTCGGTCTTCAACTCGCAAACTCCCTCTATCAAGAGTGGAGGTTCTATTACATGTAAGTCGCGACGCGTGGGAGCAGTTTGACACCACGGTTTATTTTTCGTTCTGCTTTTAGCGACTACGATGAGCTCAAGCGTCAGTTGAAGACTGGACTTAAAAATGATGGTTTTAATGAGCAAAAGGAGGCCGCGTTCGTTGAGACTTTAGAGCGTGAGTTGGAAAAGGTTAGTGGCTGAGCCAGGTTACTCTGTATAGCCAGTGGACCGTTAAATTGTTTTGCAAACTTCTAGGTCGCAGCGTTTCGAAACATTAAAGGGGATGAACTTACCCGTCGCGTTCAGCATTGCGAAGCTGTAGTTGACTCCATCTTGGCGTCGTCAGAGGATGCCGACGAAGCGCGGTTCAATCGCGTGGAGGAGGAGATCAGCAGGATTACGATGGAGGTCACCGAACTCTCAAAGTTCATTCGGCTCAATTATTCCGGTTTTCTAAAGATCTTGAAGAAACACGACAAACACACTTCATTCATGCTGAAACCTACGTTCATGATCCGCATGAACGCCCGTCCATTCTACAAGCAAAGTTTTGATAGTCTGATCCTTAGGCTCTCCAAGCTTTTTGACACTATTCGTACTGGAGGACAGCGAAGCCAAGAAAACGCCAATGCAGGCGGAAGTCAGCAAAATTTTGTTCGACGGACGACAAAGTACTGGGTTCATCCAGGTGGGTTGATACAGCTGAAATTTTTCCATAGACGCTTGCTCTAATGACCGTATTAATTGCAGACAATGTGACGGAAGTCAAGTGCATCATTCTGAAGTATCTTCCCGTCCTCGTATTTAGCGCCAAAGGCAAAAAGGAACCAGACCCGGCGATTTCCTCCATTTACTTTGATAACGACTCTTTTGACCTTTATCTTGGACGGCTTGAAAAGACGGAAGGGGCCGAAGCTATCCGCCTCCGGTGGTATGGAAACATGGATCAAACTGAAATATTTGTAGAGAGGAAAACGCATCGGGAGGATTGGACTGGAGAGCAGAGTGTTAAATCACGATTTCCAATCAAGGAGAAATATGTGAATGCTTACTTGAAAGGAGATTTCGATTATTCCAAAATCATTCAAAAATTGAGGGACAAGAAAGCAAAAGGCGAGAAAGAACTGGAACATTTAGAGACACTTGCCCGCGAAGTCCAGGAAAGTGTCCTGAAGAAGCAGCTTCACCCAGTAGTGCGAACGTTTTATAATCGCACCGCGTTCCAACTCCCGGGTGATGCTCGAGTGAGAATCAGCCTCGACACAGAACTGACCATGATTCGAGAAGATAATGAAGACCGCCCGAGATCTGGCGATAACTGGCGACGCGTAGACGCCGGAACAACTGCTCCGTTTGATTATCTTCCGAGTGAGGATGTGTGTCCTTTTCCGTATGCAATCCTCGAGGTGAAGCTGCAAACGCAGCATGGTGCCGAAGTTCCCAAATGGGTAGATGAGCTCGTGAATAGTCACTTGGTACGTCATCTGTGTAAAATTGTGGCTATACATTTAATCCAATGCGCTACATTATAGGTGGAAGAGGTGCCAAAGTTCTCCAAGTTCATACACGGTGTTGCAACGCTTCTGGAGAACCGGGTTTCGCTCCTCCCCTTCTGGCTTCCGCAGATGGACAAAGACATTCGGAAGCCTGTTCCAGCGGACTGGCGGTCCTTAGAATGGTCCTCAACGGGATTGCCATCGTCGAGGGAGAGTTCGATGGAACGTGGGCGGACGAATGGCCATCTACGAAGGACAAAGTCTAACCTGCGGAACGAGTCGGACGCTGACTCAGTGGAGGTTATTGTGGAACATCCCTCGGAGGATGTGGAGGATTCGGATGAGAGAACCCCTTTGTTGGGGATAGGGGGTGGTCAAAACGGATCATCATCGTTCAATCGCGGCACTCATCGACAGCGCCCATTCTCTTGGGCGGGTGGCTTTGGTAACCTGTTTAAGCGGGACTCACCCCAAAGCAGAGGCGCGTCGACCACCACTCCACAAAAGCGCATCGCCTTACCCGTCCGTGTTGAGCCGAAGGTCTTCTTTGCAAATGAGCGGACATTCCTGTCATGGTTGCATTGTAAGTATCTGAATTGTTTGACCCAGTTGTCACTAGGCGATTAATCACTCCTCTACTACAGTCTGTATCGTTCTCGGAGGGTTGGCACTCGGTTTGCTCAACTTTGGCGATCGTGTTGGCCAAATATCTGGTTTGATCTTCACCCTCGTTGCCATGATGTTCATGGTGTATTCTTTGTTTTTGTACCAATGGAGAGCGCACAAGATTCGAAACCGAGGTGGGTTGGTTTTAGGTTTAGGTATGCTTGACCTGTTCTAATCTCGGCACCATCCAGATGCCGGCCCATACGACGATCGCGTTGGGCCTACAGTGTTGGTGATTGTCCTTTTTTTTGCCATAATGATAAACTTCTGGTTGAAGTTCTCCAGCGTATAATCATTGAACATACATTCTGCGACACAATAATATATATATATGCACATTCATTCTTGTCGAGGACAATTAAGTGAACAATCCTTACCTAAGCACCCGATCATATCAGTTGACCCAACTGGACTGTCATATGTAATATTCGCCTGCCTATAAAAAGGCTGCCCCGCTGTCCGCCCTCTCCCTTCTCTTTCCTTTTATTCGTGCCTGAAAGCAGCATCTCGACTTTTGATCTCTGGTGCCAAGCAAGGACCGCCACTTCCCGATCCCAAACTCAACATACAGCCGCTGTAAACGCCCTCGCCACTGCAAAGCAACCGGTCTCTCCCAAATGATACAAGAATGCTGCAAGCTGTTGGTTTTAAACAGCTCGGAATGGCTTCAACCGCCAGAGTTTCGTTTGCGCTGCTTCGATTGCAGTTATGTCCCAATGACAGACCTCCCCAATGCGACTATGATTACTCTTCTTAGGTTTTGAACCTCCGCCAACTTGCGGAAGGCCTCGATGCTGCGCACTGCAGTTGCGAGTCCGCTGTCAAAACATGAGGACCCACAATTAACAGGGCCAAAGACAATCGGGATAGTGAATATGTCATCAAGGAGAAAACCAACAGTTTATTTGTATAGCAGTATGGTAGTTGCTGTTCATTAGAAGTTGGCTTATTCGTTATGTACGGTTTGCGATACCCATACTGGGAGAGGTGTGTTGGAATGTAGAATGTTCCCATAAAATCGACCGTTAAACCCAGGTGCAGTTCACTCGTCATCGGAATCAGTTGCCATTCTGTCCGCCTCTGCCGCCCCCGACACTTGTGACAGATCACCCTCCTCTCGCAATCTCGCTCCTAAACAGGGCGGTGAGACGGTCTGAACGCCGGGGGCCATGGGACAAGACACTCACTTATTAGTTCAGCGATGCATCCTTGAGTCTTACGTTGTAGTCTGTCCATTCTCTGTTCCAGATCTCGTTTCAAATCCCAGTTTGGCTTTTTCGGTGCCAAGTCGAGCAACTCCTGAAAGGACCCCATTTGCAGTTGAGCGGCAACCAAGAAGGAATTGGACAGAACCACGCACCACTTCTCTTTTCCGCTTCGCCTCCGTTTCCAACGCTATACGCGCCACCTCCTCTGCGTGCTCTTCAACTGTGGCCACCTTGCTCTTCCCCTCGCGTGCATTTGATGCGGAAGTGGCCTCTTGGATATCCTCCGCAGGCGGAGATCTGCTGGCACAGCGTTAGCTCTAACCGCTGTCTACTCGAACAAGATGACAGTCCCTACTCCTCCGACTGATCCCCATGGCTGTGGCTTGTTTCTTGTCCATATGTACGCTTCTCGCTGTGAGCACTTCCAGCACTACTGCGTAGTGCTTTCAAAGCCGCCAACCGCTCCTTACGCTTCTTCGCCTCTTCCTGTAGATCTAGCATGATTCACAATGCGCAGCCGAAGTCCTGGAAGGCCTGGACAAGCTTGCGCTGAAGACTCCAGAGCACAGAGTGTATGGGCAGTTTGGCTGGGAAATAGCTCCAAATCCTGATTCGCAGTGTACAGTATTGGCAATAATAAATGTTGAGCACGAACACTCATATGCGGATGGAACCACTTGGCGACAACCAGACAGAGCCAGCTGATTAGGGCTGGTTATAGTTGCAGTCGAACCGGGTGATTGAGCCCATCACATCGAAAGACGTACTACTGTACTGTACTGTACAAGGTCCTACAGTAGGTCTGATTCGAACGGTCTTTTCGGTCCGAGGATGTTAGTAAAATCAGAACTAGAGTAGGCAATAAGCATAAGAAAAACTACAAAGACATCATCGCGATTGCAGCAGTATTGTAGTAGCTTGGCAATTCTGGTTATCGTCAGGAGGTCCTCAGCGTCAGATTGGCATTGGCATTCTCCTCATGAAGTTGCGGATGCTGAGAGTCAGAATAAAGAGAAGGACAGAGAGAGAGAGAGAGAGATGGGGGGGGGGGGGGGGGCTATATAGAATATGAGTGGGTGCAATGAGTCCCACCGTAGACTATCTGATGGCCACAAGGGTAGTTATCAATGGCTAGTGGACTATCTCTATTGTTTATCTTCATGAGGATTTCATATTGAATGTGATTACTTTAACTGGCTGTAACGCTACAATGCACCACGCGCGGGCGACGCATATATGATTTTGTATGGGGAAAATGTAAATTACATGGTGCTAGGGCAACCGTATCTGATACCTATGGCTAATGTCTGCTGAGGTCCTATGACTGGAAGGAGTTGTGCAATCCTATCACGTCCGCGGCAGCCGGTTCCCTGGAGTCTCTAGTGTTGTCGTTTCGTAGTCGTTCCAGATGGAGGAAATATTCTTCATCTATATCGCCTGTAATCCATTCGAATCATTACTTTCAATTACTAGCCTGACCGAGAATCAAGCCTGCGCAGCAAACCTGTGACATAACATCCATTGAACACGGATACATCAAACTGACTTATTTGGGGATTGAACTTGGCCACAGACTGAACAAGATCTCTGAGCTCCTGCGAGTCACAATGGATCAGTACGTGTCAGCAAAATAAATCGCGTCATCTTCTCACCTGGTAGATAACGCAGTCGGCACCGATGGCCTCTGCGACCTCGTCATCAGTGCGATTCCACGCAACCAATTCTTGACGTGTAGGCATATCAATGCCATATACATTAGGATACCTGCGTAGGAGATGTTATATAGACAGCGGGTGCACGCAAAGTCATCATTACTATACCGAATTGGTGGGGCACAAGATGCGAAGTACACCTTTTTTGCTCCGGCATCTCGAGCCATCTGAATGATCTCCTGCGAGGTAGTGCCCCTGACAATGGAATCTGTCCGTAACATGAGTAAATGCATGAACAGCGCACTTAGCGAGGTGCCTCATACCATCAACAAGTAGCACGTTTTTGTCGTGGAACTCCATATGCATTGGGTTCAGCTTGCGCCGAACAGATTTCTTTCTACAATTACACAATGTAGACGTATTGTGCACAATGAGCAGGCTTGCATAACTTACCTTAGCTGTTGACCGGGCATAATGAATGTCCTCCCAATATATCGGTTTTTAATGAAACCTTCCCGGTAGAGGATATTTAACTTGTAGGAAACTTGAAGCGCAGCGGAACGGCTAGTATCGGGAACCTGGCGTATTTCAGGCTAAGTTTGCGCTTCATACACATGCTCAGAAGGAGATGCTTCCGCAATGTACCGGAATCACCACGTCCACATCCATATGTTTCCCAAGCTTACGGAGAACGGCTTCGGCCAGAGCCTCGCCCATAGCCAGCCGCGCTTTATACACAGAGACACCATCCATAATGGAATCCGGCCGGGCAAAATATACATATTCAAAAATATCTGGGGTGAAAGGGTTTCCAGTAACGCATTGTCTCTTCGTGATCCCATTTTTGGTGATTATCACAGCCTCCCCTATTCATATAAAGCGAATCAATGAGTAGGTTGTATTCTTTCGCTCACATACGGTCGCCATACCAGGTTGAACATCAACATAACTTGTGAATCCTAGTGCTTCAAGCACTACGCTCTCTGAAGCCATCATATAATCTTTCCCCTCACTTGATTGCCGCTCACCATATATCAGGGGGCGGATGCCGTTAGGGTCCTGTTCCAATACGTTACGGATCATGAAGTTGCTTCTCAACCTAGAAATCATACGCACGCGAAAGCCCAACAATCCAAATCCCGCTATCATCCCGACACATGCATATCCACCTCTGCATTGCTTGTAAACGCCGCCCAATGCGGAAAAAATATCGTCCTCATTGACTCTAACGGCTCGGCATGAGTAACGGAGGATATAGTACTGAAGCGACATCAACAATACAATTCACTCGTACCGAAACTTTCCCGTCTTATTAAGATGATCGGCAAATATGTTTAGTAGCAGTTCCGAATCAGAATCCGTGTTGACATGACGGTGTGCTTCATGGTCAAGAAAATTCCGAAGTTGCTTCGAGTTCGTGAGATTTCCATTCTTCAATAGGGAATATCCTGAATTAGCTTAAAGGCAGTGTTTATCTACAAGCAGTGAGTACCCCATACGTGG
Source organism: Spizellomyces punctatus DAOM BR117 (assembly GCF_000182565.1). NCBI lineage: Eukaryota > Fungi > Chytridiomycota > Chytridiomycetes > Spizellomycetales > Spizellomycetaceae > Spizellomyces > Spizellomyces punctatus. The sequence continues at coordinate 676,936 of NW_015971547.1, forward strand.
GCAAAAACAATCCCGTAGGGACTGTTAACGTAGAAAGGCTGCGCTTCAGCATTTGAAGAGGTTCCTGCCGTGGGATAGCGAACTAGCAGAACTCCTTTAGGTCCCGTTCTTCTAGTGAAGAGCAAGTCCCCTCTTACCATGACCAACACCTAGTGACCCCTGCAAGCCAACGAGCTGTCGAGGTTCAAACACATCCCTCACCATTCCATTACCCTTGCACTGATACAATCGACCTTTGTGACCACAGGTAATTATACCAGCGGCATCCTTGAGCAAAAAGTATGCTTGGTCAAATCCTCAGGTCCGATCCCCTCAGCTGATCGACCTCACCTGGCCCCGATGTTGTAATAATCCGAGTGCTTCGTATAGCTCTGCACTGGCGCTCGCCGTCGAGTCGGCCAGAATCACAGCAGTGATGCCGCACATGTCCGCTGCTAATGTGTCAGACACTCAAAGCGTTTCGTTTTCAACTTCTTGATCGGACCAATTCGTGCTGCGCCACACATCTGAGTCACACCCAAAAGCCATACCAGGTGTGACCTGGATCCAAGGTCCGCCTTCTAATCTGTGTGCATTTGTTCCAACATTGCCATGCAAACGGACATGCCAGGGGCCAGAACCCCCCCACGGAATGGTGGGTACGGTTAGGTAACGGTCTGAAGAAGGCTACTTTACCATTCACTCACTCAACCCGGTCAACGCTAGCAAAGAGCCGGCTATGTAGGAATGTAGTAAGTCCAACCATCGCCCCGTCAGCTTTGCTGGCAGGATGCCGGACATTAAGCATATTCAACTCAAGGTCATACACGGTTATTGTAAATACGAGAACAGGGGTTGCGAGTACAACCATGACGCTGTGAGTATTATGAAATGTTAGAAAGACGACGGTTCTTGAAATTTATAGGATGCACTGGAGGGTGTTCAGAGCAAGCCGCCTTCGGGATCGCAGTCCAACTCAAGTCCTGTCGCAGAAACTAAAACTAAGCTGCGTGTCGATTCCCCCGTGTTCACTCCGACAAAATCGCTTGCTGGGGATATCCTCGCATCCTTTCCACCTAAAGCAAGTGGTGAGGCTGAGGTGCCATATCGTTACGGTCCCAAGCAGGTTATGCGCGCAGTTTCCTTACTGATGTGACATAGAACCAACAGTTGCCCAGCAACTACCTGCAGCCCAACGTGCGACGTACGAACAGTATGGCGCCGGGGACAGGTGTGTACAGGCGGGCGAGGTGCAAACGTCCCCCACCGTATTTAATGTGCGATATTGATACCGCAGCGAAGTGCAGCCGTTTGAGCTGTCACCATACAATCGCTCTGGGTCTGTATCAACGAGCACAGTCCACGATCCTGCCTCACCATTTGTGGTGCCCCCTCCACAAGTCGGAATCTCAGACTTATCTACTTTGGGCCATTCCATGAATCGAATGAGTCTCAGTGGACAGCAAACACTCACGGAGCGACCGGTGCGTGTACCTTTTAGCTTAGATCCAACTCAAATTTGCTCAAGAGTTATCTATCCCTTAAGAGCTCACAGTCGCATGCATCCTATTACCAGCAAAATGCACAGGTAGATCCATACTTCGTGCAGCAACAGCAACAGCAGATGACGGTGTTGGCACCTCAGCAACCGGTACGCTTTTCCTAAGCCCTGCATAAGTACTTCTCCGAACGCATTCATAAATAACTCATAATCCAACAGCTTCAGTACCATCTCTACAGCTCCGCCCTTCCCCATATCTCTAATCTTCATCCACATCAGAAAACCATTCACGCCTTCTTTATGTCCGACCGCCTAAGAGAAGAACTACAACGGAAAAGCGAAGCTGTGCAACAAGTTTTGGATCCGACCTGTAAGCTGCCTCTCCATGAATCCAGAACGCCAGATTAACGTGAATAATTGCTGGATATCTAGCGCCTGATTACCAACAGTTACCGGTAGAAATACATCATTATCACACCTTCTATCCATTAGACTTGCATCGCGATAGAAGCACCAAGGTTTTTGGGTATCCTACATGGGTTTACAAAGCCTTTTCTTCCATCGATGGGAAGCCTTACGTATTGCGAAGGGTCGAAGGTAAATTTGAACCGGCACAATATAAGCGATCTTCTCGAATCTCATCATCCTTGCCTCAGGCTTTCGATTATCAAATGAAGGTGCGATGTCGAGTATAGAGGGATGGCGGCGAATAAGGCATGCAAACATCGTGTCAATCCGGGAAGCATTCACCACTAAGGCTTTTGGTGATCATTGTGAGTGAGCTCTCGCAGAGTTTTGCCGATAAAAGAAATTAGTAACATTATAATCCGAGTAGCATTAGTTTTCGTGTATGATTATCATCCTCTTTCGACAACTATTTATGCAAAGTATTTCTCACACCCATCACATTCGAACACCGGTGTCCCGGAGAAGAACCTATGGAGCTTCATAACGCAGCTAGCCTCAGCATTGAAAACTATTCATTCGGCTGGATTGGCAGCGAGAACTATTGAACCGAGCAAAATACTAATGACAGGAAAGAATAGGTACGGCTCGGCCATTCGACTTTCACGTCAGTTGATGATCGGGACCAACCCCGTATCTCCTTAAGGATACGATTAAACTGTTGCGGAATCTTTGATATGCTCACGTATGATGCTGGCAAAAATATCCCAAGTCATCAGGTACTATTCTTTGCTACATAGCGTCGATCCATAGTCGTCCAGACAAATTGGTGACGGCTATTCCCCGAAGCAGCAAGAGGACTTGCTTCACTTTGGGCAACTGATCGTTGCCCTTGCATGTGGCTCTCTCGCAGCCGTTCACAACCTTCCCAAATCAATAGAGTACATTGTTCGCCACTATTCTGTGGACATGAAGAATGTCATCCTATATCTTCTGAGCAAGCCGAGTAGCTACAAGAGCATAGACGATGTGGTCACCATGATTGGACCCCGAATTCTGCACGAAATTAACAGTGCTCATCAGTAAGTGGATGAAATATTCTTGTACTTTTAGCTACGTCCATATTAACAGTAGTTAGCTACAATGACCTTTTGGAAGGTGATCTTTGCCGGGAATTGGAGAATGGTCGCCTGGTGCGTCTACTATGCAAACTAGGCTTTATCAATGAGCGACCAGAGTATGTTATCACGTGCCACATTCTTTAGATGATAGCAATCTATACTAAGACTGAGCGTTTTAGATTCAACATGGATCCGACATGGACGGAGACCGGTGATCGATACCTGCTAAAGCTATTTCGCGACTATGTCTTTCACCAGGTAGATGAAAATGGAAGTCCTATTGTCGATATGGCACATGTTATCCAGTGTCTAAATAAGGTTAGAGGCGTGTTGCAACTGGAATGCAATAATGCATTGCTGATTATCCTCATTTGCAGCTGGATGCTGGTATCGATGAGAAGCTAATGCTGACCAGTCGCGATGAACAGTCCTGTTTGATTGTCACATACAAGGAACTGAGGCATTGCATAGAGAATACATTCCAGGAGCTACTTAAGCAACAGTGATCTGGATGATTGACTATGTGACAGCATAATAATGGCTCATTAATACACTGCAAACTTGATTTATCAAATTTTCCCCATTGTGAATAGATGAGTACATGATCAATATCCACCAGTAGATATTGATTTCAATTCCTTTTAGGATTATTTACCTTAAATATTAGATATGCTTAATATAAAGATATTTAGGAAATTGTAGTGATATGAAATGCCTGGGGATGTCACAGACTAGTCAGATGAGGGCATGTGGATGTTTATCTCAGTTTTTGAGATGGGAAATGCAGCTACCACAACCAAGAAAAGGGGTGTGGTGCCCACAATTACTGCAACTTAGACTTTTTTTTAGTATATTTTATACAACCCATGCAGGAATTTGACTGTCACCTAATTGGAAAGTATTGGTATTGCCACCAACAAATCAGTTATGGTGATGCTGTAGTTTTAGCATAGGAATTTATCCAAGAATTATGTATATAAGAATTTATTCAACAGAGCAAAGTTGCAAGGCAGAAGCCATAGCAACACTAAATCCCCACAACCAGCTTCTCAACCCTAACCCTAGGTTTACAGGGACCTAACAGAGCACTTCAATGGCCTGATCACCTGCACCAAAGCCTCTAAGTCCTGCTCAGTTCACAATTAACCAAATCCCTTGCTGTGAAAGGGTGGTGGTGCAAAGCTCAATATGTGACAAGATGTTGACACAAGTACACCATCCTCTTGTAGGTTCGGGCCATGGAATCTACCATACTGTAACTATCCTAACTACTGGGCAAGAGCTGGAGTGCTGTAGTAGAAGGTAACTCTATCCAGTGACTTAGGTGATACAGCAGTACCTATGGCCTAGTCCATCTGTACCTCAGTAAGATGGGTGCTAGTAGTGAGATCCCATGGAGGGATTAGTATATGGCTTTATGGCATACTAGGAACTAACTATCTGTCTTATATCTCTGAGTTAATCTGTACTGTATTGTCATCTACAGTTCAGCTTGTCCTTCTCCTGGGGGCCCTGGGGCTCAGACATCCCTTTCACATGCCCAGACTACCCAGAGCCACCAGAAAACCCAGAAGACCCAGGACCCCCAGACTACCCAGAACCACCAGAACCCCCAGAACACCAGAGAACCCAAGAAGTCTAGACAACCTCAGAGGCCTAGAGACACCACAGAACCCCAGAACCACCAGAACTCCCAGGACACCAGAGAATCCCAGAGCCCTGGGAGAACCCAGGACACTAGAGAAACCCAGAAACCCCGGACACCCCAGGACACCAGTAAAACCCATGAAACCCAGAACCCCCCAGTACCCCAGGAACCAGAAGTTGCCCCATACTCTTTGGGCAAGACACCAGGAACAGCTATCCCCAGGAACCAGCTCCTCATTGTCAATGGCTCAGCTCAAGGCATCCCAGTCACCATCCTCTTGGACAATGGAGCTGACCAGTTCTATGTCTCTCAAGACTTTGTGAGGAAGGCACAGCTTACTGTTGAGCCCCTGGCAGGAGCTCAGATCACCATGGCAGACAACAAGAAGTACCCAGGAACTGTTGAGATTCAGGCTTAAACCACGCTGTATGATCTATAAATCATGTGAGATCATGCTGGGATGTCATTAGACAGTTCACATCTGATTTGGCTAAGTTACAACATGGGGAATTGGACTTAGAGTAATCAGAATGATCACAGACGCGTGTGTGAATGATTTAAAGGGGTAAATCATCATGTAAGCACTCTTAGAAGGTCTGGAAGGTTTGTGATGTTCTCTATTCTTCAGGTAATTGTTGCCAAGGCATGGCTGAAGCTGCTGAGCACTG
>NW_015971547.1:682357-691170 GCF_000182565.1 Spizellomyces punctatus DAOM BR117
CAGAAGTTGCCCCATACTCTTTGGGCAGACACCAGGAACAGCTATCCCCAGGAACCAGCTCCTCATTGTCAATGGCTCAGCTCAAGGCATCCCAGTCACCATCCTCTTGGACAATGGAGCTGACCAGTTCTATGTCTCTCAAGACTTTGTGAGGAAGGCACAGCTTACTGTTGAGCCCCTGGCAGGAGCTCAGATCACCATGGCAGACAACAAGAAGTACCCAGGAACTGTTGAGATTCAGGCTTAAACCACGCTGTATGATCTATAAATCATGTGAGATCATGCTGGGATGTCATTAGACAGTTCACATCTGATTTGGCTAAGTTACAACATGGGGAATTGGACTTAGAGTAATCAGAATGATCACAGACGCGTGTGTGAATGATTTAAAGGGGTAAATCATCATGTAAGCACTCTTAGAAGGTCTGGAAGGTTTGTGATGATCTAGATCTTCAGGTAATGTTTGCCAAGGCATGGCTGAAGCTGCTGAGCACTGCTGAGCATGGCTGAGCATGTAAACAAGTGGGCTGAAGCATGTAAACAGTAAACAAAGGCAGAGGGAGGCTGGAGAATGTACTGGGTTATATAAAGGGGACTTTTGAACGTCTCTGGATTAATACAAGCATGTTATCCCACAAGTTACTGCACCCAGAAGTCTTACTAGCGGCCACAGGCATTACTAAGCCTTTCAGAAGTGATTTCTACACGGGAAATCAGTGTTCCAAGCGCTAAGTTCAATACTCATCAAGTTTTGACCGCTTTTCTTTTGGAATATGAGTGTAGGCCACGCAGCCAAACACTCTGAGGTGCTGGAGATCTGGTTTACCACCTGTAAACTCTTGAAATGGTGTTGATTGGTTGCTGAGTGCTGCAGTGGGGCTCCTGTTCCTGAGATAGACCGCTGTCATGATTGCCTCGCCCCAGAACTTGTAGCTGAGTCCACTGTGGTGCAGCATGCACCTTCCCATTTCCACCAGCGTCCTGTTCATCCTCTCAGCAACACCATTCTGCTCTGGTGTGTAGGGGGTGCTGAATTGCTGCTGAATTCCCTTCTGCTTGCAGAATTTCTTGAATTCTTCGCCCACATACTTACTACAATCCACCAGACTGCTACCTGAGAGGTTTTGGTGTCATCTCCCGACTGAGCAAAGAATAGGAACTCATTCTGAGTTGCCTGACTGGTGCTGGCTTGATTGGCTTGTTGTTTGGTGTCCGCCAGAAACTTCCTGCAGTCCTTCTTGAAGTGACCCTTCTTGTTGCAATAGAAGCACTTCCCTGCTGTCTTCTTGGTCCCACCATGCTTGCCAACCTTCTGCCCGCCATCCCTGCTGAAAAAAGCCTTCCCTTTCCTATCTCCTTCACCCCCAGCTTCCTTCCTGCATGTTTCTTCATGCAAAAGCCATGATGCAAGGAATTCTGGTGTCAGAGAGTCACTCCTGGCCTCCAAAGACACCACCAGATGTTCATAACTCTCTGGTAGGCTGTAGAGTAGGGTGATGACTTGGTCTTCTTCACTGACTGGCGCCCCAATGGCCTCCAACTGCTGAGCCATTGTCCTGACCGTGTTTATGTGTCCCAACATGCCCCCAGTGCCGTCTTCCATCTTCAGAGTGAGAAATTTCCTCCTTAGATAGAGCCTACTGGCAATTCCCTTCCTTTGGTGGATGTCACTGAGCTTTAACCAGGCCTCTTTTGCAGTTACAGTGGTCTGTACATGCGTGAGTTGGGCATCACTCAGTGACAGAGCAATTACAGCCATTGCCCGCTCATCCCTTCTCCTCCAATCCTTCTCAGAGGTTTCCTCCATGCTCTCATCCCCCTCAATCACACCCCACAGCCCCTTTTCCTTCAGCAACATTGTCATTTTGAACTTCCAGAGGTGGTAGTTCATGCCATTGAACTTTTCCATTGTGAGTTTGGTGTCCAAGTCCATGTTTGACATGTCTGAGCTGATTTGGTGAGTGGATTTGTTGTTGGGGAAGAGGTGAAATCGTCCTGGTGTGGTAGGTGGTCCAAATATGAGGTTGGGAAGAGGATAGGTCCGTCAGGAAGATGGTGTGGCTGTCAGAAAAGAGATTTGAAGCAGGAAAATATCAGTGATAGCTATCAGGGCTCATAACCTATTGAACTTAGTGCTTGGAACACCGATTTCCTGTGTAGAAATCACTGCTGAAAGGCCTAGTAATGCCTGTGGCCGCTAGTAAGACTTCTGGGTGCAGTAACTTGTGGGATAACATGCTTGTATTAATCCAGAGACGTTCAAAAGTCCCCTTTATATAACCCAGTACATTCTCCAGCCTCCCTCTGCCTTTGTTTACTGTTTACATGCTTCAGCCCACTTGTTTACATGCTCAGCCATGCTCAGCAGTGCTCAGCAGCTTCAGCCATGCCTTGGCAAACATTACCTGAAGATCTAGATCATCACAAACCTTTCAGACCTTCTAAGACTGCTTACATGATGATTTTATTGAACTTAGCGCTTGGAACACTGATTTCCCGTGTAGAAATCACTTCTGAAAGGCTTAGTAATGCCTGTGGCCGCTAGTAAGACTTCTGGGTGCAGTAACTTATGGGATAACACGCTTGTATTAATCCAGAGACATTCAAAAGTCCCCTTTATTTAACCCAGTACATTCTCCAGCCTCCCTCCGCCTTTGTTTACTGTTTACATGCTTCAGCCCACTTGTTTACATGCTCAGCCATGCTCAGCAGTGCTCAGCAGCTTCAGCCATGCCTTGGCAAACATTACCTGAAGATCTAGATCATCACAAACCTTTCAGACCTTCTAAGAGTGCTTACATGATGATTTTATTGAACTTAGCGCTTGGAACACTGATTTCCCGTGTAGAAATCACTTCTGAAAGGCTTAGTAATGCCTGTGGCCGCTAGTAAGACTTCTGGGTGCAGTAACTTATGGGATAACATGCTTGTATTAATCCAGAGACGTTCAAAAGTCCCCTTTATTTAACCCAGTACATTCTCCAGCCTCCCTCCGCCTTTGTTTACTGTTTACATGCTTCAGCCCACTTGTTTACATGCTCAGCCATGCTCAGCAGTGCTCAGCAGCTTCAGCCATGCCTTGGCAAACATTACCTGAAGATCTAGATCATCACAAACCTTCCAGACCTTCTAAGAGTGCTTACATGATGATTTACCCCTTTAAATCATTCCACACGCGTCTGTGATCATTCTGATTACTCTAAGTCCAATTCCCCACGTTGTAACTTAGCCAAATCAGATGTGAACTGTCTAATGACATCCCAGCATGATCTCACATGATTTATAGATCATACAGCGTGGTTTAAGCCTGAATCTCAACAAAAAGTCCTCCAAAGCAAGCTGAAGCCCTACAAAGGCAACAGGAATGTCCAAGAGATTAGGACATACCTCCTCAGACTTGAAGAGTACTTCCAGGCAGCTGCAGATCTATCACCAGAAGGCCAACTGTTAGTAGCCACCACCTACTTGGAACTCCATGCTGAAGTCTGGTGGCAAAGCCATGTCAAGAACCACCCATTAGGATCCCCTCTCAGAATCCAGTCACAGATCTATCACCAGAAGGCCAACTGTTAGTAGCAACCACCTACTTGGAAGTCCATGCTGAAGTCTGGTGGCAAAGCCATGTCAAGAACCACCCATTAGGATCCCCTCTCAGAATCCAGTCTTGGGACCAGTTCAAGAGAGCCCTTCAAGAGAACTTCCTCCCAGCAAATGCCACCAGAGCAGCAAGAGACCAGTTAGCCAGGCTCAAACAACAAGGCTCAGTAAAGGAGTACCTGAACCAGTTCAATACTTTATGCCTTCAGGTGGATGACTTGTCAGAAGCTGAAAAGTTAGACAAGTTTATCAGAGGGCTTAAACCCAGGGTTCAGGAACAACTGGAGCTTAATCCCACCAGTACCATCAACTTAGCCACAGCTGCAGCAACAGCTGATAGGATTGACCAGATCCAGTTCAGCTACCAGAGAAGAAGCCAGGCCACCAGCTACTACTCCCCCAAGACTGAGAACTCTGGAGTAGTCCCTATGGATATAGATAGTATATCCACCAACTCTGGGAAGCCTCTCTCCAAACTCACTGAGGCTGAGAAGACTGAGCTCAGAAAGAAGGGAGCCTGTTTCAGGTGCAGAAAACCAGGCCATATTGCCCCTCTCTGCCCCTTGAAGACCAAGCACCAGGGAAATGGCAAGCAGACTCAGTAGAAGATGGAGGTTCTGCCTCTACTGGGGAAGATATCAAGAACCAAAACCCTGACACCCACCACCTGGTACACTCTCCTGTTATTCAACCCTTGGACCTATTGGACCCACCTGAAACCACCCCTGAGACTTTAACTATCCATGGACTTTACCTGGAAACCCAGGGAATCCCAGAACCCCAGAGAACCCCAGAATCCCAGAGAACCCCAGAAACCCAGAGAACCCCAGAACTCCAGGGAACCCAAGAACTCCAGAGAACCCAAGAACCCCAGAAAACCCTAGAACCCCAGGAAACCCAGGAACCCCAGAGAACCCCAGAACCCCAGAGAACCCAGGCCACCTACCAAGAAAGCAAAATCCATGTAGTAGAGGTGGCTCCATACTCTTTAAGTACCCCCAAAGTATTGAAACTTAGCGCTTGGAACACTGATCTCCTGTGTAAAAATCACTTCTGAAAGGCCTAGTAATGCCTGTGGCCGCTAGTAAGACTTCTGGGTGCAGTAACTTGTGGGATAACATGCTTGTATTAATCCAGAGACATTCAAAAGTCCCCTTTATATAACCCAGTACATTCTCCAGCCTCCCTCTGCCTTTGTTTACTGTGTACATGCGTCAGCCCCACTTGTTTACATGCTCAGCCATGCTCAGCAGTGCTCAGCAGCTTCAGCCATGCCTTGGCAAACATTACCTGAAGATCTAGATCATCACAAACCTTCCAGACCTTCTAAGAGTGCTTACATGATGATTTTATTGAACTTAGCGCTTGGAACACTGATTTCCCGTGTAGAAATCACTTCTGAAAGGCTTAGTAATGCCTGTGGCCGCTAGTAAGACTTCTGGGTGCAGTAACTTATGGGATAACACGCTTGTATTAATCCAGAGACATTCAAAAGTCCCCTTTATTTAACCCAGTACATTCTCCAGCCTCCCTCTGCCTTTGTTTACTGTTTACATGCTTCAGCCCACTTGTTTACATGCTCAGCCATGCTCAGCAGTGCTCAGCAGCTTCAGCCATGCCTTGGCAAACATTACCTGAAGATCTAGATCATCACAAACCTTTCAGACCTTCTAAGACTGCTTACATGATGATTTTATTGAACTTAGCGCTTGGAACACTGATTTCCCGTGTAGAAATCACTTCTGAAAGGCTTAGTAATGCCTGTGGCCGCTAGTAAGACTTCTGGGTGCAGTAACTTGTGGGATAACACGCTTGTATTAATCCAGAGACATTCAAAAGTCCCCTTTATTTAACCCAGTACATTCTCCAGCCTCCCTCCGCCTTTGTTTACTGTTTACATGCTTCAGCCCACTTGTTTACATGCTCAGCCATGCTCAGCAGTGCTCAGCAGCTTCAGCCATGCCTTGGCAAACATTACCTGAAGATCTAGATCATCACAAACCTTTCAGACCTTCTAAGAGTGCTTACATGATGATTTTATTGAACTTAGCGCTTGGAACACTGATTTCCCGTGTAGAAATCACTTCTGAAAGGCTTAGTAATGCCTGTGGCCGCTAGTAAGACTTCTGGGTGCAGTAACTTATGGGATAACATGCTTGTATTAATCCAGAGACGTTCAAAAGTCCCCTTTATTTAACCCAGTACATTCTCCAGCCTCCCTCCGCCTTTGTTTACTGTTTACATGCTTCAGCCCACTTGTTTACATGCTCAGCCATGCTCAGCCGTGCTCAGCAGCTTCAGCCATGCCTTGGCAAACATTACCTGAAGATCTAGATCATCACAAACCTTCCAGACCTTCTAAGACTGCTTACATGATGATTTACCCCTTTAAATCATTCCACACGCGTCTGTGATCATTCTGATTACTCTAAGTCCAATTCCCCACGTTGTAACTTAGCCAAATCAGATGTGAACTGTCTAATGACATCCCAGCATGATCTCACATGATTTATAGATCATACAGCGTGGTTTAAGCCTGAATCTCAACAAAAAGTCCTCCAAAGCAAGCTGAAGCCCTACAAAGGCAACAGGAATGTCCAAGAGATTAGGACATACCTCCTCAGACTTGAAGAGTACTTCCAGGCAGCTGCAGATCTATCACCAGAAGGCCAACTGTTAGTAGCCACCACCTACTTGGAACTCCATGCTGAAGTCTGGTGGCAAAGCCATGTCAAGAACCACCCATTAGGATCCCCTCTCAGAATCCAGTTGCAGATCTATCACCAGAAGGCCAACTGTTAGTAGCGACCACCTACTTGGAAGTCCATGCTGAAGTCTGGTGGCAAAGCCATGTCAAGAACCACCCATTAGGATCCCCTCTCAGAATCCAGTCTTGGGACCAGTTCAAGAGAGCCCTTCAAGAGAACTTCCTCCCAGCAAATGCCACCAGAGCAGCAAGAGACCAGTTAGCCAGGCTCAAACAACAAGGCTCAGTAAAGGAGTACCTGAACCAGTTCAATACTTTATGCCTTCAGGTGGATGACTTGTCAGAAGCTGAAAAGTTAGACAAGTTTATCAGAGGGCTTAAACCCAGGGTTCAGGAACAACTGGAGCTTAATCCCACCAGTACCATCAACTTAGCCACAGCTGCAGCAACAGCTGATAGGATTGACCAGATCCAGTTCAGCTACCAGAGAAGAAGCCAGGCCACCAGCTACTACTCCCCCAAGACTGAGAACTCTGGAGTAGTCCCTATGGATATAGATAGTATATCCACCAACTCTGGGAAGCCTCTCTCCAAACTCACTGAGGCTGAGAAGACTGAGCTCAGAAAGAAGGGAGCCTGTTTCAGGTGCAGAAAACCAGGCCATATTGCCCCTCTCTGCCCCTTGAAGACCAAGCACCAGGGAAATGGCAAGCAGACTCAGTAGAAGATGGAGGTTCTGCCTCTACTGGGGAAGATATCAAGAACCAAAACCCTGACACCCACCACCTGGTACACTCTCCTGTTATTCAACCCTTGGACCTATTGGACCCACCTGAAACCACCCCTGAGACTTTAACTATCCATGGACTTTACCTGGAAACCCAGGGAATCCCAGAACCCCAGAGAACCCCAGAATCCCAGAGAACCCCAGAAACCCAGAGAACCCCAGAACTCCAGGGAACCCAAGAACTCCAGAGAACCCAAGAACCCCAGAAAACCCTAGAACCCCAGGAAACCCAGGAACCCCAGAGAACCCCAGAACCCCAGAGAACCCAGGCCACCTACCAAGAAAGCAAAATCCATGTAGTAGAGGTGGCTCCATACTCTTTAAGTACCCCCAAAGTATTGAAACTTAGCGCTTGGAACACTGATCTCCTGTGTAAAAATCACTTCTGAAAGGCCTAGTAATGCCTGTGGCCACTAGTAAGACTTCTGGGTGCAGTAACTTGTGGGATAACATGCTTGTATTAATCCAGAGACATTCAAAAGTCCCCTTTATATAACCCAGTACATTCTCCAGCCTCCCTCTGCCTTTGTTTACTGTTTACATGCTTCAGCCCACTTGTTTACATGCTCAGCCATGCTCAGCAGTGCTCAGCAGCTTCAGCCATGCCTTGGCAAACATTACCTGAAGATCTAGATCATCACAAACCTTCCAGACCTTCTAAGAGTGCTTACATGATGATTTTATTGAACTTAGCGCTTGGAACACTGATTTCCCGTGTAGAAATCACTTCTGAAAGGCTTAGTAATGCCTGTGGCCGCTAGTAAGACTTCTGGGTGCAGTAACTTATGGGATAACACGCTTGTATTAATCCAGAGACATTCAAAAGTCCCCTTTATTTAACCCAGTACATTCTCCAGCCTCCCTCCGCCTTTGTTTGCTGTTTACATGCTTCAGCCCACTTGTTTACATGCTCAGCCATGCTCAGCCGTGCTCAGCAGCTTCAGCCATGCCTTGGCAAACATTACCTGAAGATCTAGATCATCACAAACCTTCCAGACCTTCTAAGACTGCTTACATGATGATTTACCCCTTTAAATCATTCCACACGCGTCTGTGATCATTCTGATTACTCTAAGTCCAATTCCCCACGTTGTAACTTAGCCAAATCAGATGTGAACTGTCTAATGACATCCCAGCATGATCTCACATGATTTATAGATCATACAGCGTGGTTTAAGCCTGAATCTCAACAAAAAGTCCTCCAAAGCAAGCTGAAGCCCTACAAAGGCAACAGGAATGTCCAAGAGATTAGGACATACCTCCTCAGACTTGAAGAGTACTTCCAGGCAGCTGCAGATCTATCACCAGAAGGCCAACTGTTAGTAGCCACCACCTACTTGGAACTCCATGCTGAAGTCTGGTGGCAAAGCCATGTCAAGAACCACCCATTAGGATCCCCTCTCAGAATCCAGTTGCAGATCTATCACCAGAAGGCCAACTGTTAGTAGCGACCACCTACTTGGAAGTCCATGCTGAAGTCTGGTGGCAAAGCCATGTCAAGAACCACCCATTAGGATCCCCTCTCAGAATCCAGTCTTGGGACCAGTTCAAGAGAGCCCTTCAAGAGAACTTCCTCCCAGCAAATGCCACCAGAGCAGCAAGAGACCAGTTAGCCAGGCTCAAACAACAAGGCTCAGTAAAGGAGTACCTGAACCAGTTCAATACTTTATGCCTTCAGGTGGATGACTTGTCAGAAGCTGGAAGAGTTAAGACAATTTATCA